>NC_142438.1:126950000-127105833 GCF_059453495.1 Arachis ipaensis
TTTCCCTTAATGACGTGATGACATGGCTGGATGACGTGGATGGTAAGTGACACGTGTCACTCCATGATTTGGCCACGTGTAATGATATGATGATGTGGTGACCAGTGACACGTGGCATGCTGACGTGGATAGTTGTGCCACATGTCACAATGTTATTTGGCCACGTGTCCGTTTGTGCCACGTGTCGCGACAGTATTCGTCCACGTGTCATCTATTATGTCATCGTTGTAAATGCACCAAATTAGTCCCTCACTTTGCATTAAGTGACTCATTTTAGTCCCTGAAATTGAATGTCGTGCACCAAACTAGTCCCTTCACCAATATTTTTTTATTTTTTTCTATAAATTCAAAATTCTTAATATTTTTGAATACATTAATTTCAATTCTATTTTTTCACATGTTATTCAAATAAAAGTGCTTTTATAAAATATTTTTTCTCTTGCGAATATCCTAACCGTCGACTTGGAGTTGACGTGAAGGTATTTCAAGCACCTTCACTACTATCTCCGACCTCTTTCAGTACTTTTATAAAATATTTTTTTTCTTTTGCAGATACCTCTAACCGACGTCTTGGAGTTGACGTGAAGGCATTTCAAGTTTCCCTCATTACCATCTCCGACCTCTTTTATTTATACTGCAAAGGTCGGAGATGATAGATTGATAGTGAGAGTGCTTGAAATACCTTCAATCTAGCTCATTTACACATAACGAAAACGTGTACTTCATAAGAATAAAAAATATATATTTTTTAATTATTGATTTCTTGTTAAAAGCACATGTTTTTTTATGAAAACAAAAAGTATCCAATCAATCATATAATTATTTTTTTATAATAACATACTTATATATTACAAAAATTACCAATGTTCAATTATTAAAAAAATTATATAATTGAAACTAAAATCTTACAAATTTTTATGAAAGCACTTGTATTTAAATGATATATGAAAAAATAGAATTGAAATTATTGCATCTAAGATATTGAAAATTTCAAATTTAAAAAAAATGAGAAAAAATTAGTGAAGGGACTAATTTGGTGCACGACATTCAATTTCAGGGACTAAAATGGGTCACTTAATGCAAAATGAGGGACTAATTTGGTGCATTTACAACGATGACATAATGGATGACACGTGGACGAATACTGTCGCGACACGTGGCACAAACGGACACGTGGTCAAATAACATTGTGACACGTGGCACAACTATCCACGTCAGCATGCCACGTGTCACTGGTCACCACATCATCATATCATTACATGTGGCCAAATCATGGAGTGACACGTGTCACTTACCATCCACGTCATCCAGCCATGTCATCACGTCGTTAAGGGAAAATAGTTCAGGGACTAATATGGTGCACTTTTCTCAATCTCAGGGACGTAATTGGTGCAATTGGGATCTCAGGGACGATTTTAGTGCACGACGCCAATATCAGGGACCATTTTAGGGCTTAACTCCACAAAAGTCTCTCTAAGTTGGGGGTGTGAGATATGTTAACTAGAGTTAGTTATCCTTGCCTATAAAATAGCAAGGTTGAATGCATAATTACGCAGAAAAAAAATTCTTTCAATAACACGTTTTTCAGTTACATCAAATTCTTTCTCATCTTTTTCTCTTTTTTTCTATTTCGCCTCTGCTTTCTTGTTCTCGATTTCTCACAAGCCTTACTCACTTTCTTCAACAAATCTCATGCTATTTTTTATTGGTATTAGTTAAATTCATTTTTGTAATTGTTTTATTCTTGAGGAACCATATGAGGTGAAAATCTTATGTAGAGTTTTGGAATAACGATGAGATTTCTAAACAACCATCAACTATAACCCCAAAAGAACTAGATTCCGTGAGCAATATAGAAAAAGAATGAAAGGAATATCCTATTGAGGTAATCAATATCATATTTGATCTTAGGAAGATATGCTCCTCAGACAATTAAACCCGCTTGGATCACATCTAGACAAATAGAAGCAGGTCGGCAGGCAATGTCACGAAAGGCGCCGAGGATATTAAAGAAGTCATGTTTGTTGTCTGTGTACTTTTGTGTACTCCAAGGTTGCGTTTGTTTACGGAGACAAGACACACAAAATTGTGTTTGATAGATGAGACATAGACACAGACAATATGTATTTGGACACAACTTATTTTTTATTTTTTCTTTCATTATTCTTGTTAATTTTTTATAATTATATTTTTTATTATTATAATTTTCGTCTCAAATTGTTTGAATGAAAAAAAATGAGAATAAATTAGATTTTTATAATTTGTTATAGTTTATCAACAAATAGGATACAAGAACATAAAATTTTGTGTCTCTGTCGTTTATGTCTTGTTCTCAAAAACAAACTTAGGTGACTTAGAAATTTGAATTTCGTTATCAGTCACGGTTTTAGAGAGAATTAGGGTGAAGTTCGCCAAGAGTGAGACGAACTCATCCTAAACAAGAAAAAAAGCGCATTCCAGAAATTAAAGTTAAAATAACGTATTTTTGAAAATATTTTTTTATTTATTAAAAAAAAAATTGTATGTTAAAAGGTAGGAGACATTAAGAAAAAGTGAGTGAAAAAAGTTTAGAAAAAGTAATTAGATTATAAGAATATTTTAAACGTTTTAAGTTTTAAGTGAAATTCCAATTGAATGAAATTTTAAATCGGACCTATTTGGGTTGGAATTAATTTTGAGAGAAAATAATAGAATTGAATTGAATTTCATCTAAATTAATTTAATTATTTTTGTTTCAAACATTGAAATTGAATTCAATTTTCATGAGAATTGAATTCCAAAGATTTTCAAACACCCTGTTAGTTATTACTTAATGCGGTGTTTAGGAAAGGAATAGCTTTTTTATTTGGTTGTATTTTTTTAAAATTTTTTAAATAAATAAAATAAATATTTTAATTATTAAAATAAACAATTTAGAGTATTTTTCCTGCTTCTCTTATCTCGTTTACATTGTAAACGAGATAAGGCACGAGACGACATGATCATATCACGTTTATAGACGTGTTGTGTAATGCTCTTATTTGGTTTGCATTGTAAACGAAATAATAGAAGCGAATGCCTATATATATGTATCTCGTCCACAGCCTTCAGTCAGACCCTTTGACTTCTCTTTTTTGGCATTTTCTCTCACTTTTACCTTTTTTTAACCATATTTCCAAATTACTTAAAGAATATGGCGCACGCTGATAATCACGATGGAGACATTAAGATAGTGTTTGTTTGCAGGATAGGAACTCAGTATTATGTTTGTTGAGCTAGAGACTGGTATTTAAATTTCTGTCTCTATCTCTAAAATTTCAGTATTTCAGTACCTCCAAAAGTAGTGATACTAGAGACTAAGATTTTTAAAGACAGAGACAGAAACTTTAATAATATTTTGTATCTAAAATACCCCATTCTAATTAATTAATTTTAACTTTACCCTTTTTTCAAATCAGATTACGGCTTCAGTGTTTAGCAGCCTTCACTCCATCTTTTCATCTGTTCTTTGAAGACTTGTTGCAGGCTTGCAGCCTCTGCATCGCCAGTGCCAGGACAATCACCTCGTCGCCGCCGTCATAACCACCGCTAGGTAAGTGAGTCGCTGTCGAAGTTCGTCTTCCTAGGCCGCGTGTTCTCATGTCCTCATTTTCTCCTTCACAGGACAACGTTCGAGGAACCCCGTTGCAGAGTCTCCCCTGTTGCTGTCGAGTTCAACCACCTCCTTGTCGTCGTCATAGCTTCTGTAACCTAGGTTAGTTGTAGCCAAATTTTTTTACTAATTTCGTTCATTTTTTTTGTCATGACCTAGCTTATGTGGATTTGGTTCTTTGTTCTAATATATAGATTCATAGATAGAATCTTTCTTTTCTCTTTTCAATGGGATTTGGTTCTTTGTTCTAATATATAAATGCATGGATAGCTTTTATGCATTTGGTTCTTTGTTCTCATATCTTATTTCATCAATTGTGTTTGTACTGTGCTTCTTATGAATTGGTTTTGGTCATGCTTGATTTTTTTAGAATTGATGTTTATGTGCTTCTTATGAATTGGTTTTGGTCATGCTTGGTTTTTTTAGAATTGATGTTTATGCAGCTCTTATGAATTGGTTTGTGCTGTGCTTCTTATGTTAATGTTTTAGTATGCATCGGATGGTTAAAAAGGTATTGCTTGTCATTTTGGTATATATTAGAGGGTTTAAGATATTACTTATGATTTGGTGTACATTTGGCTGGAAAAGACTTTATTGCTTGTCTTTTAGTATGTATTGACTATTGAGTAGGTGATTTAATGCTTACTGCAATATTATGGTATTAGTTATGTTAACACAACATTTCAATATAATTAGTCTAAGCATTATTGAATTAATGATCTTATTAAGCATTTCAATATTGTGTTATTTAGCATTTGTTCTATTTAACAGGTTCTGATGCTCACAAAGTTTAAGTTTACATTTTCTTAAGTTATGTCCTTTGCTCACAAAGTTGTCTTTTTTAGCAAATGCATAGGTTGTTCAATATTCAAATCAAGTGACAATGACACAAATTATAATTCTGTTCATAATTTGCAATAGTAAGAAGGAAAGAGTATTTCATTACAGTAAACTAATTTATACAATTTATCCATATGCCTGTTTCAATCTGGATTTCATACTAGAACTTAAAAAACAGTACTATGATCAAAACAATACAAACTACAAAACAAAAAATTTGAAAGAACGCTAAAAATGTCAGAAATACAATTTCATTCTGCAGTTTTTCAACTTGTTCGATCAACTTCAAATTGGAACTAAATCACGAGAGCTCTTAAACCACACTCGCAAAAACATTCGCCCATTGCATTAGAACTGCCGCTGCCGTAGGAACCACTTGAGATCTTCTACTTGTAGATACCATTGTTAAATAGGCTGCTGTATCCGTGAGAGTAATAAAAAAATCAGAACAGCGATAAAAATATCATATGTAACTTTAATGTGAAGTTCAAATTCACAGCATCTAAAATAAGGGATGTCCAAAGTCCAAATGGCAAATTATATAATTAAGTCTTAAGATCAAGAATATAGATACAACATAAGAAATTAGCAATTAACTTTGACCTGAAAAAAGCAATAACAAATGATAACTCTTACATGCTCCTCTCTAGACACAGCAATTAACTAAACCTTGTAACATTTTTTCTTCCATTATTTGGCCATGAGAATTAGTAAGTGGATAATAAAACCTAAAAGAAATTTATTAAAGCATACTATGTGGTATAACATAAACATTCTAAAGATCACCAAATGCTTGTGAATTAGCATAGGTACCAATCAGGCATAATACTTAAATGTTTATTGTTGCTAATTTAATTGCAAAATATGCATTTTGTTTCAATCAATTTTGATTTTTAAAGCCCAGAGGTATAACATGGGAAGTGGAACACAATAAATTACCAAGTCATAAAATGAGATCACCAATGCAATACCTGGTTTGCCTCAAAGATTCCAGGATTATTGAGGCTGATTATCTGCATAATAGAACAGAATAATTAGTAAGCATCAATGTTAATAGTGAATGATATTTTTGTAAGTACATGCAACAGTTCCAAGATTATTTTGTCAAATGCTTCGAGATAATTTTACTTGAGATTTCACATCAGAAAGATTGATATCTAGTTCAGGCTGCATAATGACATAGTTAATACTTAATACCAATATTCGGATTTGGGATTGAAGGAAACAAACAGATATATACAAATATACAAGAAGAACACGTGCAACAGAAATTTTAAACAAATGATCAAGCAGAAATATGAAATCTTAAGCAAATGAGGGCAAATCAGAAAATGGGGATTCTGAAATTTTTATCCATATGAGGCCAAATCAGTAAACAGAGGATTCCAGGTTTGTTGAGAGAGAAATGGCGGACACAAGAGAGACAGCTCCGACAAGGTGGCGATGGTGGCGACGCAGACCTAGAGGCGCGCAAACCAGAGCCACAACATGACCCTCGGAGAATTGCAGACGCGATTGTGAACTGCCGGAGACTTGCAGACGCGCCGCCGTCGTTCGGAATCCTTCACGGTGCTGTCGGCGGCGGGGAAGAGCGGAGGAGTTGATTGGACAGAAATCTCAGGGGAGAGGAGAAAGGGGATGATGGATTGGGTTAGGGCACCACTTTGATTTCTGAAAATTTGAAATTGGATTTGGGTTAGGGTTTTATTTGATATTTAAGAATATTCTTGTAATTTTATTCATTTCAGTCTCTAGTTTTATTTTAAACTAAGCAGGATACTTAGACATAATTTAGTTCTGTACACTTCTATACCAAATATAATATTGAGACTTATTTCAGTTTATATCTCTCAGTATCTGTCTCCCAGTCTCTATTTCTCTACCAAACGCTACCTAACTGAACGCGACTTGACACATTGCAGGAGCAGCCGACTTTGAGGTTGGTGTTGTTTTTCGTTTTATAGTTGTGTTAAAGCATAGATGTGTTATCATACTTAGATTATTTTTATAGAAGTAGTATGCAGTATATGTTAGGTGAATAAATATATAGTTAGGAGTAGTTTAAATGTTAAGGATACTTTAAAATGGATATTAGTTAAATGTTTGTTTAGTTTAGCTTTTCTTTAATCTAAGTTATTATTAAGCATATGTTTATTAATTTAGTTATTAATTAAGGTTATTAACAATTTGTAATAAACCTAATTAAGTAGCAAAATATTTATGATTGTATTTACTAAATATTTAAGTAAATTATTTTTTGTTAAATTTTCTTGTTACTTAAACTAAGTTATCAAGTTGATGGTGTACTTGTTGGTTATTCAAGTAAATGTTTTCACTTAATCTACCATATATAGGAGATGCGAAATAAATTTTGTTATTCACTATTTAACTAAAAATTAAAATAAAATAGACATTTATTGGTGTAGTCATTAATTATCTTACGAAACATTTTCATTTGCATTAGATTTTACAGACGTTTAAGTTAATTATTTTACTAAACATTTTATTATTCAAGTAACATTTTTTATGTAAATAAATTTATAATTTAAATATTTGTAGTTATTTGCTTAAATAGTTTACTTATAAGTCAAACTAATTTTTCATTCGATATTTTTATGTTTACCAGAGGTCTCGCCTACTTCTTCCAAGGAGAGTGAGTCTCACACTCCTACCACCGGACGCTATTGTCCCGTACCTGAGGGAGGTCGGATTCGGTGATGCATTGCCGCTTAGGGATTTCGTGTTCGACAACTCCCCAATCACGGCATTTGTTGACCGTTGACGCCCAGAGACCCACACCTTCTACTTGCCCTGGGGTGAGTGCTCAATCACCCTACAAGACGTCGCATACCACCTCGAGCTGCACGCTAATGGAGAGCCCGTGGGTGATTGCTTTCGTGACTTTCACACATAGTATGGGACCGGAGCCCAGGAGTTGGTTGAGAAGCTATTCAGTGCCAGGCCTCTTGTAGTCCAACAACAAGAAACGTAGAGGAAAGAGTCTTTCTCTCTGAAGCTGACATGACTTCGGGAGCGTGTCCGACAGATGTCATCCAAGACTGATGATCCAGCCACCCTCCGATAGTATGCGAGGTGCTACATACTGTTGATGATTGGGGGTTACCTGATGACTGATAAGTCCAATAATCATGTTCATCTTCGATAGCTCCCACTACTGGACGACTTTCAGAGGTGCATCTTGGGGATCTGCTTGGACATACCATTCCCTATGCTTGGGCCCACCGCTCCACCACAGACATCGTCGAATGTACTCCTTTGCTGGTATTTTAGATATACCAGAGGTTTCCTAAGTGGTGTCTACCTAAGCAACAGATTTACATGTATCCTATGGCTGCGAGGTAGCTTTTAGTTTAATTTTACTATTCTTCATTTTTCGCATAAAATATTAAGATAGATTAACTGAATGGTGGTTAATCTTGCAAATGTCCACAGGTTAATCGACATGATACAGCAAAGCAGGAAGCAGCACGACTAGAGGGTTCGACGATGGCATCGGGAGTTGGATCAGTTACTCTGGGATGAGGTAAGTCATGTACCCTTTTATTTGGTTAAATTGCATAAATTAGTCAAACTTTTATAGCAACTGTCACTGACACCTCTTTCAATGTGTCTGTTGTAGTTCACGTGGACGCCGTACGATGATCCTGTACTGCAGGATATCTGCCCGCTATGTCTGAAGGAGGAGGCAGAGTGGGGGACATGGATATCTGTTGTCCCCCTCGTTTTCTTCAATATAGTGGAATTCCACCATCTCGATCGTGTGAAGCGCCAGTTCAATGGTGAGCAGCTAGTGTCTGGGGACCCGGTCAACGTCGACAAGTTCCTTGACTACAATGGGCCGCGGCGAAGACGTCTGGTGACCTACAAGCTTCATGAGTGGTACGACCGATGGAGGGTTCGGTTTGGGGAGAGACACTGCATATCCATTCAGCCATGCTTCGACTATCGGCCGACGCAGGAGTATTGGAATTGGTATAGACTGGCTTGCCGTGTCAGACATTTGTCGGAGTCCTCACCGTCGACATTCATGTCTTCCACTAGACTAGCAACATGAATCAGTGGTGGTGCGAGAGGTAGGTCATCATGGACGAAGTCTGACGACCCAGATCCACCACCACTGACGTTGCCAACATCCGCAGAAAGCTCCATCACTTGCTCCGCCATAATTCTCCCATGGATATCAAATATCAGGGCGCACATGCTCGTCGCCATTGAGCCAAAACAGACAAAATCGAAAAATTCAATTTTCCATCGGTGCTAGCAACCTATACCCCACCCTTCCGATCTCTTTTCTCCCGCTACTACCGACGCTACCCAATATCAGATTCTTTAATTCTGACAATGAACTTACTGGCCGGGTACATAACAGAATGGGATTATCACCCTCAAATGTCACCCCATTATCACTATTTCTCATACGACAATACGGATACACACTTACAACCAAGTATCCACTACTACTAGACATTTTGGCTTGTTTTCGGAAGGAATAGGTAAAAAAGAAGTAGTAAAATATTTGTGAAGAATACAAAAAGTTTTACATCCTTTATAGCTGCTAGAAATTTGTCTTAATGTATTTCGTTTACAGTATAAATGTCATAATTACTCTCTTATCTCGTTTACAGTATAAACGAAATTAAATAACATGTATCTCGTTTACACTATAAACAATATATACGCTTCATTTTTATTTGGCCTTATCTCATTTACGAGATAAAAGAAACGATGCATTTTGGTAAAAAAAAAAAGCTCCAATTTTTGGTCCGAAGTCACGATGATAACTTCAATTTGTCAATCCATATCTCTTGCTGCAGTCTATTTAAGCAAAATTGTAATGTCACAATGAAAAAAATGTAGTTGGGCAACAACACAAGTTGCAACTAGAGCCCAGTAGAAAATACCTTAAAGAAGAATAAAGACAATTGCTCTGGACTAAAATGTTGAAGTCCATTATTTAGTGCTCACCGTTCACCAAAAACATTGGAAGCTTTCCCGTTTTCTTCGGTAGAAGCAAATTTCAATAACTTTATTAATACACCAAAGTCATCCCTATATAAATATTAATTGTTAAAAAATATTAACGTTAAAATAGTATATACTATAAAAAATGTAGATATAGCAAGATTGTATAGAGTATACCAATATGAAAATTTGAAAAAGGGATTCTGAGTCTATGGCAATTCTGAAAACCAAACCGATTAATTATTCGTCTAACAGATTCAACCGTAATTTAACTAAAAAATTATTTTATAATAAAATAATAAATAAATTATAAATAAACACCTTAAAAAATATAAACATAAAAATATTATTCAAATTTTAATATCTAAAAATATAGTATAGTATTTATCAAAACTCAAATAAATAGTGTAACATTTGTCAAATTTTAGATAAATAAAGTTTTAAAGTATTAAAAGGATCAGCCAAAAAACTGATGATATTTCCAAAAAACAAGAAGCAAACATCTAAGTACCATGATGTATATTATTTGATGATTAAAATTAAATTATTATTACATAATGACATAATACTCATATTTTATATGAAAAAATAAGATAAAAATTAAAAATATTTTTTTATCATATCAGTATATTTAAAAACTCATATATCCATTTTAAACTAAGACAAATGAATTAGAGGCAATAAAATGAATTGAAGTTCAATTAACTACTGATAAATGATAATAAAATGAAGTTAGAGGCATAATACCTAATAGAAGAATTGAATGACTTAGAATTAAAAAATAATTAAATATTTTTCATATAGAAAAACAACCTAAGTTCATCTAAGTCAAATGCCGGCTTATTTAGAACCCAAAAAAAAAAAAAAAACCTTCAAATAAGAAGAAGTTATACCACAAGGACAAACACAATAAAAAATTAAGAGTAAAGTATCATTTTTGTCTTCAACATTTGAGGTAAGTTTTAAAGTTGTTCTTAACATTTAAATTATTCTATTTAAATTTCTAACATTTTAAAATTGGCTCAATGCTATCCTGCCGTTAGGAATCTGTTAATAGAATTAACGGCGGGACAAAATTGAGATGATTTTGAAACGTTAGAAACTTAAATAGGACAAAAATGTTGGGGACAAAAATGATACATAAAAATAAATTTTAATTTTATCTTTCAATAATATCAATTTTTTATGGTACATATTTATTCAATTATCTTTTACTCACATCTAAGTAAATTACACTTAATCATATTACTTTCATTCTAAATAAATTTATTTTTTTTTAATTTTAATCTTAAAGATTTTTGTTCATCATAAAATA
The DNA here is from genome assembly GCF_059453495.1 of Arachis ipaensis. Taxonomy (NCBI): domain Eukaryota; kingdom Viridiplantae; phylum Streptophyta; class Magnoliopsida; order Fabales; family Fabaceae; genus Arachis; species Arachis ipaensis. The sequence continues at coordinate 126,960,770 of NC_142438.1, forward strand.
TTTGTAAAATGACTAGTACATAAACTTGCGGAAAAGAAAAAAAAATGATACATATACAATAAAGTATAAATTGTACCTTTTGTCTCTAATGTATCGAAATTCTTTAATGTTTAATTTAGTTAAACTTTATTTTTAATTTTATTCTTCAATAATATCAAATTTTTATAGTAGATAATTATTCAATTATTTTTAATTTATTATTAATCACATTATTTTTTTCTAAGTGAATTTATTTTTTATTAAGAGCAAAATTAAAAAATAAATTAAGTGATTATTTGTCGTAAAAACATTGAAATTATTGAAGAGAAGATTAAAATTATTAAAAATAAGGTTTAACTAAATTAAATATTAAAGAATTTCGATACATTAGAGACAAAATGTATAATTTATACTTTATTGTATATGTATTTTTTCTGCAAGTTTATGTACTAGTCATTCTACAAACATTTTATGATGAGTAAAAATCTTTAAGAGTAAAATTATAAAAAATAAATTTATTTAGAATAAAAGTAATATGATTAAGTGAAATTTACTTAGATGTGATTAAAAAATAATTAAATAACTATGTAACGCAAAAAATTGATATTATTGAAGGATAAAATTAAAATTTATTTATATGTATCGTTTTTGTCCCTAATATTTTTGTCCTATTTAAGTCCTTAACGTTTCAAAATCATTTCAATTTTGTCACGCTGTCAATTCTTTTAACAGATCCCTAACGGCAGGACAATATTGAGCCAATTTTAAAACGTTAAGGACTTAAATAGGACGATTTAAATGTTAGGGACAACTTTAGAACTTACTCCAAACATTAGGGACAAAAACAATACTCAATAATTAAAATAAGTTAACCATCAACACAAGAAGAATTACCAAATTTTATGAAAATTAACAAATTATAGCAAATTATAAGACAACAACACTAATTAAAACTTAAAATAGAGCAAGACCACCAACAGGAACAATTAAAACTTATACAGCAACAATACCAATCATAAAATCACAATAACACAATAAAAAGTTACACAGTAGTAACAAATTTTTCCAAAGATTAACAAAAATCATCATGGTTTCAGGCTTTCACAACAATTTCAGCACAATTTTTCAACACAACACAAAAAAAAAAAAAAAGTAACAAAGTAGAGCGCAGCACAACAGTAGTGAGCAGAGTTAATCATTCAAAGTAAGAACACAGAGAACAATACAAAGAACGAAAACAAAGGACTAAATGAATCAACTAATCAGTAATCATTCAATCTAAAACAAAGCTAATAATTTAATGATTCATATTTCAATATGAGTAGCACTAGAAGAATCTCTAAAAAACCAATGTTCTGAACAGAACTAAGAACTAACGAAAAATTAAAAATAAAAATGAATCTATTGCCTTCATTCTGAGCAGATGAACAAAGGACGACTAGAACGATGGACGGCAAAAGAAGCGCGGCTGAGCAAATGAAGAGAAGGCAAGTTGGACCGTTGGAGACTTCGACCACGACGACCACTGACGAAGACCACTGATGCCGAGCTCGAGAAAGACGCAGTGACGCATCAATTGTTCAATGACGGAGAAGCGTGGACGAACGAACGAGCACACGGAGGTCCCTAAAGACCTAAACGCAACGAACGGCGGCGCACTCCTTGTGGCGGTGGGAGAGACCACTGCAACCTAAGGTTGTGTTTTTAGGATGGGAGGTGATGACTAAAGCCTTGTTGAGAGTAGAAGAAGAACTTGGCTGAACGCTTTCTTTTGCCCCTAACATTAGATGACAAAGTTTTTGTTGAACCGACCGGGTCCCGATTCCATTCAACCGATCAGTTCTCGACCGATTCAGCGATTTGTGAATGGTTTTCAAAATATCTGATTTCTAACTAAACCAAACCGCATTTCTGTTGAACTAGTCCGACTGGTCAGTCCGATTTTTCAGAACTTCTGCACCAAAAAAAGTCCTTATTAATTACTTTTTCTTTTTGTCTTGAATAATGAGGTTTAAGTAGGGGTGGCAATGGAGAGGGTTTTTGTCATATTCGACCCCTTCCTGCCCTACAATAACCCATATAAAATCTGTTCGCTTTTAATCGCGGGTAGTAAAAATCTAAATCCTAATATGTTTTCGCAAATATCCGCCCTGCTCCTACCCACCCTTATTAATTATTAAAATTTAACAAACAAAATTAAAATTCAAAATTTATATAACTATGGTTATATACATAACATAAATTAAAGAGAAAAGGACAATAAGTCCTTGGCCTTTTGTCTCACGGACATTTTTATCTTTGACCATTTGAAAATATTTTTAAGCCTCTGACCTCTTAAAAAATTAGACATATGAATCCCTCCGTTCATGTGGGTCTGTCAGGCCCAACAGAAAAGTATGACGTGACTCCTGTTGTGCTGACTTGGCCATTACGAATGCACATGTGGCGGGAGAATTTTCAAAACGGGACGAATTAGTCCCTGTTCTTCGTCATCCTCTTCAGTGCAGGGCACTCGAGCTCTACTTCTGTGTTGCTCTCGAGCGCTTGCCGACTTCCCAGAGCACAAACCTCTCCTGAGTCACCAATCTTCAACACACTCATGGCGGTACTGAAGCACGTATAGGCACACTAGCGCTGTGGCTACTCGGAGCACACTACAAGAAAATTGTCGGATACTACTGTCGGATTTACCGGCGAATTTACTGTCGTCAAAATAAATCCGATGGTGTAAACCTTGCTGGTAATTATTTACCGGTGGATTTTCTTGTCCGCCGCTAATTACCATAAATCCGATGGTAATATGTTATTTACTAATAACTAAATTAATAATTACCGACAGATTTAGCCGACGGTAAGTCCGTCGATAAACTTAAATTTTAATTTTTTTTATAAATTCACTCATCATCATCTTCCTCCTACAATAGAAGAGAACAAAAGCATATATAACTAATACCAACCAATCAAACAAATAAAAAAATTAAAATTAAAGTGCAAAAAGAAAAAAAGTATAATAACCAACTACACTATAGGATAGTAACCCCCATATAAGAAAAATTAAGTATATATACACATTATGACTAAAAATTTGTCTTAAAATATTGTTTGCACACTTATAAAAAAAATTAAAACCAATCAAGAACCTTTTATGTTCACTAAAAGATAATCCATATATCATTTTTTATTATTCTTAATGGTCTACGTAGTTGACTTAGTAAGCTTAATCCAAATTAAAATTTCATCCACTACCAGCCAAATCAACATATAAATTTGTTTACTTTTTCTCAAGCATTAAGCTTTCAAAAGAACTGAAAATAGACTATAAAACTTACAGAGAATGTTCACCCTATCAATGTTTGGTGTGATTGTACTCTCTGAATTTCCGATTTGTATGTGACTTCAATTTTTTCTGAAAATAAGATGTGAACATTTGAACATTAGCTTTATAATCAACCAAGAAAATGAACAAAAAATAAGCACAAAACTAGAGAGAAAATAAAAGTGGAGATAACTAATGTGTGATTAAATTTTAAGTTTCAATAGACCAATAAGAGAACAGTTATGAAAATAACAACAAAGACCAATCATCAATCATAAAATTAGTTAAAAACAAGTAATTGATTTTTACCTGCCACCACCAGCCTTGCTAAACTAATTATTTTAAAGTTGCAACGACAAAAGAAGTTAAAATTCAAACAAATTAAAAATAATTTAAAAATTAAACCAAACTTTTTGCTGTTGAACTGGTCTGACCGACAGGTCTAATTTTCAAAACTTCTACACCAAAAAAAGCCCTTATTAATTACTTTTCCTTTCTGTCTTGAATAATAAGGTTTATGTAGGGGTGACAATAGAGAGGGGTTTTGTTCTATCTGACTCCGTCTTACCCTACAATAACCCATATAGAATCCGCTCGCTTTTAATTGCAAGTAGTAAAAATTTATATCCTAATTTATTTTTGCAAATATCCACCCTGCCCCTACCAGCCTTATTAATTACTAAAATTTAACAAACAAAATTAAATTTTAAAATTTATATAACTATGATTATATACATAACATAAATTAAAGAGAAAAAGATTCCTGACCTTTTGTCCCGTGAACATTTTCGTCCCTAACCATTTGAAAATACTTTTAAGTCCCTAACCTCTTAAAAAATTAGACATATGAATCCCTCTATTTTTGTGGATTTGTCAGACCCAACGAAAAAGTCTAATGTGGCTCCCATTGTGCTGATTTAGGCCGTTACGAATGCACACGTGATGGGAGAGTTTTCAAAATAGGACAAATTAGTCCCTCTTCTTCGTCACCCTCTTCAGTGTAGGGCACTCTCCATGTTTCTCTCGGGCGCTTTCCGACTTCCCAGAACACAAACCTCTCCTCTAGTCATCAATCTCCAACGCACTCATGGCAGCACTGAAGCATGCATAGGCACACCAGCGCCGCGGCTACCTAGAACAGTAGCAGCATGCACTCCTCACCGTCAAAGTGGAGCTTGAGCAGCTCATCATATCCATCCTCGATGACCCAAGCATCAGCAGAGTCATGCGCGAAGCAAGCTTCTCCAGCCCCATGTTGTCTCCTCGCTCTTCGCCTTCTTCAAGGAACCCTTCTTCCCTTCCCCAATAAACACCAAATCATATCTTTTCGTATCTCTCTTCTCCCTGTCAAAAATAAAAAATCAAATCTCTACTATTCCCATTCGTCAATTTGTTATTTCCCCTTTATCAGAAATCCTAAAATTTTCCCCAATTCAATGTCCTCATTTGTTGAATTCTTCTACCCCACCACTGTCACACTTCTCCGATGTCTGAATTGCGAAGTAAATGCCGATGAAGCATACAGTAGAAAAAAATCCATCATCGAACGAGGATTTGGATCCTTTTGGAGGCTTATTTGATGGTGAGCAAAAGAAGATTCTAGAAATCAAGCACCAACTTAAAGATCCTCACCAGGTATTTCTCTTGAAATTAAGAAGAATGTAAATTGGTTAAGGAAGCATTCCTCCATTGACGTTTGCAAATTGATGCCAAAAGGTGCGTGCTTTATGTTTTCATGTTTAATTCTCTTTCAATTGTTATCGGTTATGTAAAGTCAACCATCATGTGAGTATGTGACCTTGTGTCATGAATCATTCAGGATTTAAGAAATTGTTCATGGTGAATAAATTATAATTACTGTTTTAATTTGTTTTGATTCAATGAATTCAGTGTTGCTATCTATTTGCTTTGTTTTGATTTGATAAGAATGTTTATTATTATTATTTGAAGAAGAACAAGAAGAAGAAAGGATGAAAGAAGTGGAAGAAAAATGAAAATGATGGTATGTGAATAGAGGTAGAAGAAAGGGGAAGAAAGATTTATGTGTCTTACTATTTTCAAGAAAAGGAACTAATTTGTCCCGTTTTGAAAACTCTTCCGCTACGTATACATCCGTAATGGACTAACGGTTAAGTCAGCACAACGGGAGTCACGTCAAATTTTTTGCGTTGAGTCTGACGGAACACATGAACGGAGGGATTCATATGTCCAACTTTAAGAGGTTAGGGATTTAAAAGTATTTTCAAATGGTCGTCAGAGACAAAAATATCCACGGAACAAAAAGTTAGAGACTTATTTGTTCTTTTCTCCAAATTAAACTACAAATTTAAGAATGATACAATATCAAATAATATTATTAATAATTTTATTAATTCTTTTTACATATTTAGACATAGAGACTTGCTGCACATACAAGTTTTTTTGGCATATAAGTCAGTTCAAACCCAACAAAAACAACTCTCAATTTAAAGAGCGTGTAAACACGCGCTTTCTCAACTTTGAATAGCGTGAAATGAGAAACGGTTATTTTTCAATGTTTGTATTCTATGTTCTTCCTCTTGCTACTTCTCTTTCTTCTTTGCATTCCTCCTCGTTTTTCTTTGCATTCCTTCTTCTTCTTCTTTGTGTTTTTATCCTCATCGTGGTTCTTTTTATTGTTGTTATTGTTGTTGCATTTTTTTCTCCTCCTCTTTCTATTGATTTTGCAACATTATGTATTTTTTTCTTCTTTATTTGATTTTTTCTCCCAAAAAGAATTATAAGAAAACGAAATAAGAAGATGAGGAAGAAGAAGCAGTAGAAGATGAGAAGGAGGAAGAGGAAGAGTTTTGAATTATGCAGAACTTATCAGAATAAAAATACACCCAAATATCTTCGTGTTACACCCAAATTTGCTGCAAATACAGAAAAATATTTTCTCTAATGCTGCATTTTTTTCTTATTTCTTTCTTTCTTTTAGTTAAATTAATGTAAGTTCATCCTCTTCCAAATAATTTTGCAGCATTATGTGTTTCTTCTTTTTTTTTGTTTGATTTTTTTGTTTTTATTCTTGTTAAGAAAGTAAAACAAGAAGAAACTTGAGAAGGTAAAACAGAAAAGAAAAGATGAATAAAAAAAAGAAGAAGATGGTGATGATGATAAAAAAAAGTTGTAGAAGATGAGGAGGAAGAAGAAGAAGAGTTTTGAATTATGCAGAACTTTTCAGAATAAAAATACACCCAAAATTCTTAAAATAATACACCCAAATATGTTCGTGTTATACCTAAATATCTCCGTGTTACACCAAATTTGTTGCAAATATAGAAAAATATTTCCTCTAATGCTACATTTTTTCTTCTAAATTGAACCACACCTCAGTCACTTGATTGGATTCAAAATAGTAAAAAGAGGGAAAAAATTTCAATGAAAAAAGGAGGAAGAGGTGGTGTTGATGAACGAAAAAGAAAAATAACGAAGCGAAAAAGAAGAAGAACGTGGATATAAACGACTTGTAAAGACTTGTATGGGAAAAACGCTTGTATGTGGAGAATAATTTTTAGACATATATAATATGTATATTTTTTTTTTACAAATTTAAGAATAATATAATATTAAGTTGTAAAGACTTATATGGAAAAAACGCTTGTATGTGGAAAATAATTCTTAGAGATATATATCATGTATATTTTTTTTTTACAAATTTAAAAATAATATAATATCAAATAATAACTTTTTATATATTTAGATATATTATATATATTCATATATATTTGTATGGACGAATATTTTTTAAATTCGATCCCGTTTCGCTTAAGAACTTTCGTAAAAAATTTGTTCTATATTAAATCAGATAATTTTTCACCTTAATTAGACATAAACGAAACAGTCAGATACCCGCGAGTTTGAATGGTATTGTCACTCGAAATTTTTTGTTATTAGAAGAGAGTTATCATTATGCCCAAAAATATTAAGAGGGCTTATTAGGTTTCTATTCACCAGAAGGTTTAACCAATGTTTTAACATTCATTTCATTAAATAAGTACAGGATTATAGGCCCACAAAAAATTGCATTAATTAATTAAGCCATATTTGCGTATCACATGAGAAAAATATTCTTTTTTCTCTATGAAAACATATACTGTTATTTGTCTTAACACAATTTTACACATAAAACCAGCTTAAAACAAACACTTAATTGTTAACAAATTCTTAATTTAGTCAGGAGAGCTCGTTAACTTGCATGTCTCGTGAGTCAAGACTTTACCATCCAAAATTTGGTTCCAAATTAGAAAAACCACCCTTCCCACAGACAGAAGACACGCCTCGTAAATCAGGAGAAGTTTCCCACTAAAAGTGATTATATTAATGAAAAGTAATAAGATTTGGGGTTTCAGTTCCGTGAATTATTTAAGGGTATATAGGGCTAGAAAAAGTTAGTAGTATATAACGAATTACATTTTCAGATAGGCATACACATGAAGATGATTGGTTAAGACAAAGTCACAAAAGTAACTGGACAGAATTATAATATACTCAGATTCACAGAGAGATAAGCCAATTGGAATGTGTTGAAGGATATCCGATCCGATCCATCAACTCCCTTTTCGTTAAAACGTATCACACTATAGTATAGTAGCTACTTGCATGTTCTATATATTAATATTAATGTACCTACTGTACTCCCAATGCCTCTTAATATGAATTCACAAATAAACTTGCAAATTGTATAAGCTGAGTGGCTTTTAAGATAAGAATGAAAACTGATAGGTTCTTTATGGATAGAAAGCGGTATATATAACGCATGCCCTTGTACTTCCAGGTTCAATAATTTGTTCGAGTAATTAATCCACAACATGAGAATAAACAATGCAAGATATATATACAGAAATAGAAAATCATGGATTTTTTTTTTTTTTCAAAAAAAGTTACACATTTGTCATCATGATATTTGTTGTGCTCATTTTATAATAATAAAGAAGAGGGTAAAAGATATAGCTAAGACAAAAAAGTAGAATATTTAATCCTAGAAGCATCTTTAGGAAGATCAACCTGAAGATCTTGGAAGGAGATAATTTAATCATCCAATTTGAACAAATAAACTAAGTACAAGAAGGTAACACATATATGTATGTTATGGTGTGGTACTTGCTGTCCTGTAACATCAAACACATACTTTGCAATTTTAAAGCCATGGTGGTTTGTGACGTATATGAACATGAATACATATAATAAACGCTGTGTATGCTACTTGTAGAAATACTAGGCGCTTAAGTTGTGGATGGCAAGTCTTCCCAGTCAAAGCAGTGTGAAGCACTGTTCTGTACTGCACTAAATCATTATACATATAATTAAGCCAAGATAAGGATATGATATTATGATTATCAACAGGCCAATATGGTAATGGATTATTTGCAATTATACTTGAGCAGCCGGTAGGCGAAATTGTTGATTAAATCAACCACTTAGTTGTGTGTATATAGTGAGTAGTGACTACTTAATTTGTGATAGCTAGAAAGGTAGATTCACTCCAACAACTTCAATTGCATATCTAATAACTCACTAGGTTATTGGATGTGGACCGAACCATACCAGGGTTAATTAGTTTTGGTGGCAGACGTTTGTTTAAAAGAATTTTAATTTATTATTTATGGAAATTGTTCATAAAAAATATATTATTTCTAAACAATTTTTTATTAAAGTTTAAAATTTTTATTTTCATCTTAAGAGATAGATATTTGATATTATCATAAAAAATATAAAATTATTAAATTTCTTATTACAAACTCTTTTTTATTGATATTAGAAATATTTTGAAAACTATATTTGAAAATATGTATAATAAACAAATATATTTATAATTTATTCTTTAGAATATTAAAAATAATTTTTAATTATTAATAACATTAAACAAATAATTTTTTATAATACCTAAATATAATTATTCCGAGATATTATCTAAAACTGAATTATTTATTGAACTTGGACGAGAGTTACAAAGCTTAAGGGTGAGAGTTTCGACTTGCTCATTAAGACGATGGTTTCTCCTTGCCTGAAAGCGATAGGCAGCAATAGGGATACCTGCAAGGGACTTTAACATTTAAGTTAGCAAGGGTATTTAGAAAGTTTAAGTAAAATTAAATTGAAAAAATATTGAATGTTAAAGTGTTTAATTATTTATAGAGTTATAGATAGAACTATTAAATCATTTTTTTGAAGATAGTTTTTGATAATTATGGATGGTTATTTTTTTGCATAATGAAAAATTACTCGTCTATTTGAGGTAGTTATTATTTTTGTGGTAATAATCGAAATAGTGTAGAAAGTATCTAATCTGCTTTTTAAATTGGATTGAATACGAATTGTAATTATCTTTATCTAAGTTGGTCCGATCTATATGAACGAGACCACACCAGTTGAATTGATATTCTTGGGTCAAATTTGTAGAGTGGTCCAATACGAGAGTTGTTGCCAAATATGTTTGGGTTGGGCTACATTATATGAGCCAGGTATAAACAATAATATTCCTGAATATAATAGAAATATAATTTTTAAAAATATATTTTTTAACCTTAAAAACAAGTCTATAAGATCATCATATGCAATAGCATCACTCTTCGATAAATCAAATCCGAGAGCTAACATGGCATGTGCATTCGTTTGGTGATGGCATTAGCAGAGTCTCCAAGTCCAAGTCTCACTTTGTGTGTTAAGTCTTATCTACTACTCACTAAAGGTGGGTCCGGAGAAACAATATCAGAGTTGTAGTGAGATCCAACCCACCAAGATACGGATCAACGTAGTAGTGCTACTATTATTACTAATACCACTCTTAAGACTCTTAATACAACTAATGTAACCAAAGAGAGCCAAAAAAGCAAAAGCACTCTTTAACAAATAACATCACCTAACTTTTCCCGTGTCTTCATACTCCCAATTTGCTAATCAAAGCGAAAATAATAAAAATAAAAAAAAGGAAGAAGAAGAAGAAAGAAAGCCATCTCCACTTGTCTCCTCGTACCTTTTTTTTCCTTATAAATTAAAATGTACTTTCTGCGTAATTAAAAGTATACAGCTGGATCGGAAAACTAATGCGATGAGATTGCATATCAATTCTTGCTTACACAGTTTGCCAATTTGATCATTTTGTTATGATTTTTGCATCAAATTGCTTTTATTGGTAGCCACAAGTCGTTAATAAGTAGTCCAAATGGAGAGAGATTGTGATCTGATTACTACATACTAGATTATAGAGGATATGGCTGGGACCAATATTTTTTTAATTATATTATCATAACATGATATGTGACTAACATATATATTACAATTTACAAACATAGTATCTAACCATCTATGCACTATGTACAAGGAAGTGACGTTTATTAGGCTGAGCCGGGGGGTGGGTAAAATGCATGATCTCCAATAATATTTGCATTGCTGGTTGAAACTTGAAAATATAATGTATGTTGTCGTCTTCCATGCATTTTACCATTGAGTTACAATTAAATAGTATGTAGATGTGCTAAAGCTGTGAAATTAAAACAGGATCAACTCAATTGGTCGTCATAGAAAATATAAATCCTAAATAAAGAATACTAAAAATATATACTTTAGAACACGTTTCACATTACTATTAGTATAACTTTTAAAACTTTTTACTTTAATAAAGATATAATGTTATGTGTCAAAAACTTAAGAATGCCTTTAGTTTGTATTTTTATTTTTTGTTTTTATTTTTACTATTTTTTATTTTTTGGATTTTGTAAAGGTAAAAATAAAAATAAGTTAAAAATACCCACACCTAAAGATTTTGATTTACAAAAACTCCTCACTTTTAAAGAAAATGAAGATCTTAGTTATTATTGTCTACTTGGTTTCGACTAGCTCTTCTTCTTTCTCTTGATCTTGTTCAGATAGATATTTTGTTCTTCCTTTCAGATTTCGCAAACTCCTTTCTAATATATGCTACTGCTTCATCATTATTACTGCAAGTCAGTTTTAATTGAGTTATCACGTTCCAAGTTTTTATAGTTTCATCTGCAAATTCAACTTCTTCTTTTTTGCTGTTATAGTCTCGTCCCAATGTATTCTCACTTTTCTTGTTAGTGGAAAATCATCTTGTTTCTCTTTTGGTTGATGTTTCATTTATGCCTCTCTTCTTGATTCTAGAACTATTCGTCTTTACTCTCTTTTCCTTCAAGCATTTCTTAGCCTTCATTTCTACTCTCAATCTTCTTCTAGGTCTTGCTAACTTGCGCTCCCTTTTTTCCCATCTATGTGACATTAGGACCTATTACAACCCTACTCTTCTTGACTTTGTTGTCCTTACATGGCCTATTATGAAGACTTTCATTTTTTATATCTTTCTCAAAGCCCGGTGGATATAGAAGTGCAAAAACTAATTCATCATCGTCCACTTTATGAGCTACTACACCCTGTCCCACTTTATTTTGGATCACTTTTTGGCTTGGACCACCATCTAAATCCAATTGAGTTTCATGTATCACTTTCATTAGTGCATCTGTCATCTTCCGTTTTTTGTATGTCTAAAAGTTCACTTATATCATTTTTCATGGATTCTCCTTGAGACAAGTTTACCAACAGATCATAACTTACGCCCATCTCATGTGCTATGTTGTTCCCTTTTTCTTCCTCCATCACATCGTCTTTCTTCTATAACTCTTTTACTTGACTGTTCACTTTTTTTCAAAGCTGCCAAAAAGTGTGTCTTTTTCATATCCGTTCACCCCTCGTCTATTTTTGACTCTCAAAATCTTTCCCTTGTCACCAAGAAGATCGCTATATGTCTCTTTAACCACTACAAGAAGCACACTGAATACCGTCGGATTTAGTGGTAACTTTTACGTTAGAAACAAGCTAGATTTAGTTTCCCGAATTACTTACCATCGAATTTTATGTTCGGACACCGACGGTAATCAGTGGCGCGAAATCTTATTTTAGTGGTGCCAACTTTACCAGCGGATCTTTCATCGGATTCGGCTGCTGGTATATCGTTTTAGTGAAACGCTGCGTTTACCAAATTTACCGTCGAAAGATTCCGCCGATAAATCCGACAGTAAAATTGGGGTAAAATTCAAACGCGAACCCCTCTCCTTCTCTTTTGCGAACTCACTCTCTTTCTTATCTATCTCTCCTATCATCTTCTCTCTTCTGCCCTGAAGCTGCTGGCGTCGCCCTACCAGCTGGAACCTCTGCTGCCGCCGCTGGACGTTGTCGCTCATGGTGTTGTCGATCACTGCTGGAGCTGTCGGGAACGCTGCTGCTGTTCGCGTTCATGGTCACTGCCGTCGATGTTGGTGACGTTATCGCCATCACTTCCGCCTCCTATCACCACCAAGTCTCCACCATCTTGCAGCCACCATCAGAGGTAATTTTGGCATATTTTTTTTACTTTTTAAGATTTTTATGTGAGTTTAGGATTTTGTTAAGTAGTTTATGAAATTATTGATTAAATTCGTGTAATGAAGTTTATAATTAGGATTTGGTAAGTTTTTTTCATATTTTTTTGTGAGTTTAGGATTTTGTTAGGTATTTTATCACATTATTGACTAAATTAGTGTAATGAAGTTTGTGATTAGGGTTTGTTTTAGTTTTTTTAGGTTTTTCATATTTTTTGTGAGTTTAGGATTTTGTTAGGTATTTTATTATCAAATTATTGATTAAATTAGTGTAATGAAGTTTGCGATTAGGTTTTATTATGTTAATTTAATGTAAATAGAAATTAAATTAAGTTAAGGTAAGTTAAGTAGGGTGAGATTAAGAGTGCTCGAGCGGTTGAAAGAATTTGTTTAGTTTGTTGAATTAGTTTCACCTTGTGAATTTAATAAGTTTTCTTTTTTATTAGGACAGTGCTATTTCTCTGAGATCAATTGGAGTTCACTTCTTCTGTATTCTATGCATCCGTGTTCCAGGTAGGTTTTTTATCTTTAAATATAATCAATTGTTTAAGTTTTATGCCGGACTTACTTTTCTTAGGATAGCGTTTTAGGACAGAAGTAGAAGAAGGTTGCGTAGAGGCGCCTTCTCGAAACCCTTGTTTGCTGGAAAATTGTAGAGTTATAAAGAGTTGAGCACTAGAATGATTAGGATTTGACGTGTTATTGAATTCGTGTTTGTTCTAATTTATACCTGCAACAATTTTCTTTATGAAAACTGGTGGATGTCTTTGAATTAAGGAAAAGTTTTGCCGAAATTTCATTTTTATTGTTTAAAACATGTTCGGTTTGTGTGAAAATAATAATCAAATTTGGTTGGAGATTCTAATTATAAGAGACATCTTGCCAAATTTTCTAAAATTTTAATAAGTTATATTGTTGGATGAATTCTAGGGTGTTTGTTGCAAGATGATTCCAAGTCATCCTTTTGGATGTATGATAGGGACAACAGTGGTCGAGGGGTTTAAAACCTGAATTTTTTTAGGGGATTGATGTGTTTGTTGCATATGTCTTCAACATGGAACCATTTAGGTTTCAAGGGGTATCTAGGTGTCCGTGCTATAAGTGTCGGCTAACTAAGTGGTTAGGACCTTTGAATATACCTCTAACGTAATGGGTTCAAGGATGGATATTGGATATGAATGAAACACAGAGAAGTGGATGAGAAGGGAGTTAACCAGTTTGCCTCAAATTTTAATATGGCTGGGGGTCGATCGACGAGGGTCTGAGTGGTTAGAGAACCAAATATGGAAGAAATGAATTGGGATGGTAACCAAGAGAGATACAACGAAATGATGTTTGATGTAATAGGTTATACTGATATAGAAGATGCTGAATAAGAGCCTAACCCAGATGCAAAGAGCTTTTATCATCTGTTAGAATCTGCCGTGAAACCCTTGTACGAGGGGTCTATTCATTCGAAATTGTCTGCATATGTTAGAATAATGAGTGTTAAATTTGATTCAAATCACACCCAAGAGTCTCTTGATAAGTGGGCCACCTTTTGCAACGACTTAGTACTTGTCAGGACTAGTGGCATCCTCAAAGCCACTACAAAGCAAAGAAGTTAGTTTCGAAATTGGATCTAAATTCAGTGAAAATCGATTATTGTTTGAATGATTGTATGCTATATTACAAGGAGGACGTAGATCTAATTACTTGTAAATTCTGTGATGCACCGAGATTTCAAGTTGAGAGAGAATAGATTGGTAAACAACGGTTAAAGAGCTTATCCTTAATTCCTAGGCTAAAATGGTTATATGCATCAATGAGTTTAGCTTCTCACATGACCTGGCATAGTAAAAATAAGATAGATGATGGTTTTATGACGCACTCGTCACATGGAGATGCTTGAAAGCACTTTGATAGGGTCCACCCTACATTTGCCAGCGAGCCCAAAAACGTTAAATTAGCTTTGTACTCTAACAGATTTGCATCAAATTCTAATTTCGGTAATGCATACTCTTGTTTGCTTGTAGTGGTGACTCTCTATAACCTACTTCCCGAAATGTGCATGAAGGACCCATACATGTTCCTAACTTGTATCATACCTGGTCCAAGCAATCCAAAGACCAAAATAGATGTCTTTTTGCAATCCTTGGTGGATGAGTTGATTGAATTGTAGGTTAATGGTGTGGAAACGTATGATATTTCAACCAATACAAACTTCTAACTGCATGTTGTGTTGATGTGAACCATTAACGACTATTCTGCATACACGATGTTATCAGGTTGGTCCACCTAGTGCAGAATGTCGTGTCCTATTTGCATGGAGGATACAAAGGCATTTTGCTTACAAATAGGAGTAAGAATTCGTAGTTTGACTGTCATCGAAGGTTCGTCGATATTGATCATCTTTTTCAGTGCAACAAAGACTCGTTTAGGAAGAGTAGAACTGAACAAGAAGAAACACCCATGAGATTGAGTGGTTTTCAAGTTTGGCATCATGTCAGTAGAATCCCAAAGATTATTGATAACGGGATAGTGTGAAACCTCTGGGATATGGTAAGGAGCATAATTGGACTAAGCAGAGTATATTTTGGGACTTGTCTTATTGGAAAGACAATTTAGCTCAACATTTTCTTAACATAAATGATCTCACAGTAATGGAGAAGAACATTCTGATCATACTTTATAAGTTAGAAAGGATATTTTCTTCTAGATTTTTTGACGTCATGGAACACTTAGCAATCCACCTGCCCTACGAAGCAAGAGTATGTGAGCCAGTCCAATTTAGGTGGATGTACTCGTTTGAGAGAATGATTGGATCATTCAAGTACACCATGAAGAACAGAGCTCGAATCGAGGGTAGTATCTATGAATCATTCTTTGCTAAAGAAATATCTGTATTTTGCTCCTTCTATTTTGAATCTCATGTTGAGTCACGTAGAACAAGAGTTGGAAGGAATGATGAGATAGGAGAATCCTCGTCAGAAGGACTAACGTATCCAATATTCATTTTGAAAGGAGCTGCAATGGGTGCAGGTAGTGATTATTGGTTAGAGAAAAAGAAAATCGATGCCGTATATCTGCATGTGTTGCTTAACTGTGACCAGGGTTCACCCTACTTGATATGAGTTTTTAAGCCTTTGTAATTATTGTACTTAATAAGATACTATATTTCTCATTTAATCAAAACTTCATTATACTAAAAAAATTTTATTTATCCTATTGTATCATAGGTTATTCCAAGAAATAAATCCAGAGACATCACTGAATAATTTTTTCAATTGGTTCAGAGAATACGGTCAGAGTGCATCTAATGCACACAATAGATTCAGAACTACTTGCACTTAGTTGGGGTCCAATGAATAATGGCACAAGCTACCCGATATACAATGTTAATGGATATTGATTTCATTCTTTACAATGATCAGTTGAAAAGAAAACATATAACACCGGAGTCTGAGTTCGTGGGGATTCAGGCAGTGGACAACTAGACATTCTAATTGGTATGGTGTGTTGTATAATATAATTCAATTAGAGTATTTTGGTCGTACTACATACAAGGTGTTTGTGTTTAAATGTCAATGGTATGAGCCAAGTTCGTATCAAGGAACACGAATGCACAAGGACTACAATATCACTGAAGTAGATGTAACCAGAAAATATATGCACTACGATCCTTTTATTCTACCTCAAAATGCACGACAAGTATACTATTTGTCTTATTTGGGGTCTTGCAAGTCTAGTTGAGTGGTTGTGATTAAGACTAAGTCAAGAGGTCAAATCGAGTCTGATGGGACAGAGGGTCAGAAACCTTTCCAAATTCATGACCCAACTTCTTCGAAAATGGTGGTTGATACTAGTGTTCCGATCACTCTTAAGTCGGCTGTTATGGATGATGACATCATTGACCTTAGGGTAGATGACGACACACTACCACTGAACGATGATGATCTTCAAGAAGAAAACGGTGTTGATAGAGACAAAGAAGAAGAAGACGAGTTCGATGATCAGGAAATTATCTCGGAAGAGGATGATGATAAATCAGAGGAAAAAGATGATGAATCTGAATAAGATTAAAAACATAGTTCTATCTTATATATTTCGTTATCAAACTTTCGTTTCATGTTTACATTTTGTATATTTGATATTTTGCATCATATAT
This sequence comes from Arachis ipaensis, assembly GCF_059453495.1. NCBI lineage: Eukaryota > Viridiplantae > Streptophyta > Magnoliopsida > Fabales > Fabaceae > Arachis > Arachis ipaensis. The sequence continues at coordinate 126,977,607 of NC_142438.1, forward strand.
TAATCACTTTTTTCAGATAAAATACTAATTTATTTTATGTTAATTAAGAGTTGGCTATTAATTATTAACTATTGGGGTACATCATAGATTGAAAAAAATAAAAATATTCACGCTACCGACAAATTTACCGATGGAAAATCCCAACAGTAGCGTTCATTCATATTTAAAAAAAAAAATCTTTTTCCGTCGGACTTACCGTCAAATTTGTCCGACGGTAAAGTGGCGCGAAGGCTCATTTTATGGTGCCAACGTTACCGTCAGATTTTTTCCTCTGGTAACGCTACTCAGATTTCTTACCCATGAACCATCACATTCCGACGTTAAATTTACCGCAAGTTACCGGCAAACATCAAAATCCGACGATAAATATTTACCGGCGAGGTTTATATCATTGGATTTAATCCAACGGAAAATCCACCGATAAACATAGTACCGACGAATTATTTTTTTTATTTTTCTGTCGGTAAATCTGACAATACTCAGCGTTTTTCTTGTAATGAACAAAGATCTCATATTTTGCTTTATTTACTTTTAGCATAATTTGATCTTGTATTATGGGCACACAAGTAGTTTTCACCATGACACTTATCGGATTGAAGTTTTTACCTTGAATAGAATTTTTATCCCATTTTATAACAGTATCCTAGACCTCTGTAATATCATGAAAGTTCTCCTCACTCTAAGCATGAAGTGGCATACCGTGAATCTTAATCCACGTCCTCCTTATTCTATAGGATTCATTCTCAGACCATCTCCTTACTTCTCCAAAATAATTGAACAGAAAAAATGATTAGAAGGACTCCTCCATATTTTTCAATTGAATTATAAACAATTATCATTTTGAACCGGCCTATAGATTTTACTTCAAACAGAGTATGCTAATCCTAAAATAAACAAGGGATGATGTCCTCCTTATCTATAGGAATTACTAATTCTCTAATAATACTCCTTTGCAATTTCTCTATTATACTCGGTTCCATACTACCTTTAATGATTTCTACCATCACCTGGTCTTTATTTTTGCACTTTTCAGCCACTTTATCCTCTTTTACATAATCAGAGCCAATAAGGACCTCTTTAAAAGATCTTCCATAACCCACATATCCATTCTCCTCCATTCTTTGAGAACATTATTTCTCCTTCATGTTATAACTATTAGGATTGACACTATAACCATCTTTATTATCACCTCTCTCATACTTAGCTTTTGACACTGATAACTATACTCCACTTACATTCCAACCATCAAGGTTATAAACTGTCCTATGTGCATGGTTCTTGAAGGCGTATTTGACAAAAACAAACTTATGAAGAGTCTTTAACCATTACCTTTTCAATAAGAAGACATCTATAACTTGTCCCTCATAATTAAAAAATTTCCACAGCCATTGAAGATTCACCAATTATGATATATTGTCCACAAAAACAATAAAAGATCTTTGCTCTACTCTTCTAAAATTTTCAAATGCCTTTGAGTTTCAAATACTTTAAGAGTTCACTCCCTACTTCTTAGCAAAAGGTTCTCTATTTTGGAGCTGACCTTGATGGATACTTGAGATTCTATTTCTAACTTGTACCTACTGACTTTTCTCCTTCTCACCATCTCTCTATTTTTCACTTCCAACATTCTCCATAAGGTTAAAGGAAAAACACCTTCTAACTAACGTACATACAAGAAAGTAACATTATCGATTGATCTATACACTTGGATGCATTTTACTCAACATCAATAGCAACCACGCAACAGGTGGAGAGGAGGAAATGGTGGAAATGCAGGTGTCAAATCGGTGCAGAGGTACTACACTGCAAATTGGCGGTAGGGCAATGGCAAGATACATAAGTGGTTATAACCCAAGGGACACTGGTGCAGAGCAAGAGCAATATAAGACCAAAGCGCACTAAGCCCAACGACAAAAGAATTCGGAGAACATCAGGGGGACAGGAATTCGGAGGCGGCAACGACAAGAGGGCATTTAGGCAAAAGGGGTAACAATAGGTTTCTACATCAGCTTTTTCTTTTAACAAAAGAATATCTATGTTTATTTTGGCAATTAAAAATATGAGTATAAATTAGGTAAACAATATTTAAGTCTGTCAGATGCATACATATTCTATAATTTGAAAAGTTTGTTTTATATATCTAATTTACGAAATAAATAACTAATGTTGTAGACAATTGATTATGAATTAAGAATGAATGTTCATTGAAAAAATAACAATTTCATAAGTAACCGATTTAATTATAAGGAAAAGAATCCATTTGTATCATGAACTTTACAAACGCTGACAAAAATACCTGTCAAAGAAAAAATTAACATTGTACCGATCAAAGAAGGGTTCCGTATGACAAAAATATCTAAATTCTAATTTTGTGTTGACTTTTTAATAAAATTCTCTCTCTCTCTCTCTCTATCTCTCTCTCTCTCTCTCTCTCTCTAATATCACTCCAACAAACTAAGACACATATGCTCTAAATCTGCAATTGGAGGAAGATGATGGCGCGCGACACACAGCCAATAGCAGCGCCAAGAACAGCGTTGTTGCGAAGAGGGAGGTGGAGGACGCAAGTCTATTTTTTATATAGATCCATTGTTGGAAGTAAGGAACAACATCAATACAAAAACAAGGGCATTTAGAAAACCAAAATAAGCCAAACTAAAAACATCAAAAAAGAACCACAACACAACCAACCAAACCCTGCTGCAGAACAACGAGTCCTTCTTGTTCAGCGATGACGACCTTATCACCCCACCTGGAACCCCCTACGGCAACTTTGGCACCGCAAGGTGCACTCCTCTGCCACATCGTTTAAGGCTGCAACGGCAGTCGTCCGAGTTTGTCGAGCTGACTCAGCTGCTGTCTGAATCTGCACATTCAGATTGCTCACATCGCTCGCAACGTCCTTAGATCTAGGGTTTCTCCTCGATAGTGAAGGTGAAGGGATTACAGTGAGGGTCAAGGAGGAGAGCGAGGCAGTGGTACTGAGCGATGATGTGGTCGAGGAGACGGTGGTAAAAGTTTGGGAATTTTGAGAATTTTGAGAAGAAGAGACAGTAGTCTTGGGAGACATAGAGGTGCTCGAGGCGGAAAAAGAGGGAGAGAAACAGAGTTGAGGTTGAAGATAAAGGGTGTGTGTAATTTCGGAATTTCATAAAAAAATAAACAAAAATTTAGGATTTTAGTACTTTTGTCTTACATAATTCATTTTTTATGGGTACAATGTTAATTTTTTTTTTATGGGTACTTTTATCGATATTCGTAAAATTTATGGGTACAAATGTTGTTTTTTCTAATTATAACATTAAACATAGCCGTTTTCTTTTTTTTTACCAAAGATAGAAGACTCGAACCTGCAACCTCTTAATTGAGTATGAGAAGACTATACCATTTAAGCTATAACTCATTGGCAAACATAGCCATTTTCTTCCAAGTGATTTTGGATTACAAATTTATATATAATAATTGGATTCTTTTATAAAAGTTTACACAAAATATGATTAGATGTTTAATGGTTAAATTATGGATATTTTGTATGAGAACAAACATAAGCATCAACATGTGGTTATGAATCAAAGCGTGAGATATACAATCCTCCTGGAAAATGCTTGTTGCCAATTTAGGCAAGTGATATCCCATCATATGATGAGCATGCATGGATATCCCATCAGTCACACCGTCACAAAGGTGGTGTGAACGAAGAAGATTTAACGGCACTTAATTTGATTAATTGGTAAAGATTTAGAACCCAAAAAGAGTTGTATAGGTGTGAGACGATGATTTAATTGTTAGGAATTATCATCTTTCATCATTCCATTGTTTGACAACATGTCAGTGCCAGTGGATTCTTACAATTTTTTTTTTCCTCTCATTACATTCAAATGAGTAGGGAATATAATCATGTACGTCAGTTAACGAATTCAGTTTGTCTAGGAAAATAAAACTTCATCTTTTCACTAATTTTTATATTTGATTCAATTATACAACTAATTTTTTTTAATAATCAATCAATGAAAAAATTAACCAGAGCATAGTTGTCAGAATCAAACTAATGATCGAACCGATTAGATTACTAGTTTACTAATTTGTTGGTTCAATTAATGAGTTAATGATTAATCCGATAGAATTGCTCCTATATAAATAAAAATATAAAATAGTCAAAAATTTAAAATTAAAATTAAATTTAAAATATATATCTTCACTAATATTTTAAAAATAATCAAATTTTAATAAATTATAATCAACAAATTATAATCTGATTATTATTAAATAAATATATAAAATTTTAGTATTTTTTTATAATAAAAATTTTTTAATTTTACTTTTATATTTATTGTATTGTTATATACTATATGTATTTATTAAAAAATAATATTAATAAATAACATATAATCATATCATAAAAAAGTAATTATATTGTAATTAATAAAAATATTAAAAATTTTTTATGTATACATATTTAATAATATTTTTATTAATAATTATAAATAATAAAAAAATATAATTAATTTAAATATAAGTGAGTATAAAATTAAAATAATATCTCAAAAGTTATTTGCAGTTTTATTATATAATTAATAATTAGCATATAAAATATTAAGGAATAATATAGTTTAGTGGCAAGGAAAGTATGCAGTAATAAGATCGGTTCACACCAATTTTTATCCTTACACAGTCTAGAGACTAAACTGGATCGGTTGAAAATCTGATTCACCGATTTTCTAATCGAACCGGTCAATCCGGTTCGATTTTTATAACTATGAATCAGAGTTTCAGTTTCAGTGAGAAAGAGAGAGACGTAAAAAAATGTACATTTTTTCATTAAAAAATAGATAAATTGAATCGTAAAATAGTAAAAATAATATATATTCCCCCTATTTTAAAATAAATATTATTTTTACACTTTTGGTTCATTGAAAAATTATAAGTATGTTAGATATACACTAAAATTAGCCACTAAAATTAGTTATTAGAATATAATAATATTAAAAATAAGGGGTAAGTACGATTTTGGTCCCTTAAGTTTAGTGCCAGAATCGAATTCGTCCCTCTTGTTATTTTGCCATTAAAATCGTCCTTAATGTTTTTTTCGTATTAAAATCGTCCTTTTTATTTTTTTTGGACAAAAATACCCTCACCACTACCAACATAATTACTTCCTCCACCACCACCACCACCAACACCAACACCACCGCCACAACCTCCACCAACACCACCGCAGCACCACCAGCACCACCATCAACGCTGCCGTCGTCCCCCCCCCCCCTTTCCCCTTCCCCTCCCCCTCCCCCTCCCTGCCTCCCCTCCCCCTCCCCCTCCCCGTCTTCCCTTCCCAGCACCCCCACCCCCACCCCGCGTCACCTCCCCCTCCCCGTCTCCCCCTCACCCAAATCAACAAATCAGAAACAGAAAACAACAATAATATTCCACAAATCAGCAACAACAATAATAATAAGAAGAAGAAGAAGAAGGGAAGAAGAAGAAGAAGAAGAAGAAGAAGAAGAAGCAGAAGACGAAGCAAGAAGCAGAGGCGACGAGCAGCAGCGGCGAGGCGGCGACCAGCAGCGGCGACTGAAGCACGAACGGCGGCGACAGGGTCTGACGGCAGCAACGTGAGCAGCTCCCTCCCCGGCGCCATCCCCTCCCCCGCTCCCTTCCCCTCCCCTCCCCGGTGCCATTTCCCTCCCCCCTCACCCACCCACGCGTTTTCTTCCCCCCTCCTCTCCAAACGCGTTTTGTTTTTTTTTTTATTTTATTTTATAATTTTTATTATTAAAATAGGAATAGGGGTAGTTTAGGTATTAAATTAAAAATTTTAATAAAAAGGACGATTTTAATACGAAAAAAAACATTAAGGACGATTTTAATGACAAAATAACAAGAGGGACGAATTCGATTCTGGCACTAAACTTAAGGGACCAAAATCGTACTTACCCCTAAAAATAAATTAAACTACACATATATTTATACATAAATACATAATAACTTATTTTAGTAGCTAATTTAGCATTTTTATATCTAAATAAATCTTCTTAGATACATTAATTTTTTAATAAACTAAAAAAATAAAGATGACACTTAATTTAAAATGGAGAAAATAATTTTATAGAAATTGTAAGAACATCATACGATAACATTCAAGTATAAAATTTTTAGTAATTAACAAATAATAGAAATTAACATGCAGTTATTTTCATATAAAATTAATGTTAAAAACAAAAAGGTAATCTAAAAAAGGTGTTTTGTAGATTATTCGATGTGTTCAGGAAGGTACAATGTATATATATAGGTGTTAGAAGAATTAAAGCAATAAAAGCATAAAATCTTATAATAAATATACAGATATGCTAAATAAAAATAAATGATACAAATTGATCCTAGTTATACTCTCACATCCCCCTCAAACTCAAGTGGGAGCTAAGGATACCATCTTGAGTTTGGATACTAGAATTCGAAAACGAGTAAGATGATAAGTCTTCGTGAAGATATCAGTAGTCTGATCCAGAGTTCCAACATCTATGAGACGAACAACATCAATAAAGAAACGCTGCTGGACAAAGTAACAATCAATCTCAATGTGCTTGGTGCGTTCATGAAAAACATCATTATGGGCAATCTGAATAGCATGCGATTGTCACAAAAAATATCAGTTGGGGACGATTGAGGAGCACCCAAGTCTTCAAGAAGCCAACGAATTGAGATAACCTCAACAGTGGTATCAGCGAGAGCATGGTATTCAGTTTCTGTGCTTGATCGAACCGTGAACGTTTGCTTCTTGGCTTGCCAGAAAATGAGAGAGTCACCAAGAAATAAATAATAACCAGTAGTAGAACGACAATCAGTGGGATCACCAGCCCAATCAGTATCTGAGTATGCCTGAAGGGATAAAGATAAATAGGCAGAAAAATGAAAGCCATGAAACAGGGTGTCTTTGATGTAGCGAAGAATGCAAAGAACTACCGCATAGTGAGTAGTACAAGGAGCTAATAAGAATTGGCTAAGAACATACACTGGATAGGCGATGTCTGGTCGTGTGACAGTCAAATAGACGAGACCTCCAACTAACTATCGATAAAGAGTAGGATTATTCAAAACAGTTCCATCCATAGGAGTAAATCAAACATTAGGCTCAAGGGGAGTAGACTCAATACGACTATCTATAATTTCAGCTCGAGCAAGAAGATCTAAAGCATACTTAGCTTGAGAGAGATAGATACAGTCATCTGTGGATATGACTTCTAGACCAAGAAAATAATTGAGAGAACCAAGATTTTTCATCTCAAAAGTGTGGTGAAAGGATGCTTTGAGATCAGAGATACCATCAATATCATCTCCAGTAATGATCATGTCATCAACATACAAAATTAGAAGAACAACTCCACGATCACTTTTAGAATAAAGAGAGCATTCTCATGAGGGCTGCAGGTGAAACCAAGATTGCAGATAGTGGTGCTAAACTTTTCAAACCATTTACGAGGATCTTGCTTAAGGCCATAAAGTGCCTTGTGAAGGAGAAAAACTTTGCTAGAAGAACAAGGATATCCCGAAGGTGGTTTCATATAGACCTTCTTTTTCAAATTCCTATTAAAAATACATTCTTCATATCCATCTGACTGAGAGACCATTTTTTGACCGCAGCAATGGCAAGGAGAGCTCGAACAGATGTAAGACCAGCAATGGGAGCAAAAATTTCTTCATAATCAATACCATACTCTTGCGTACAACCTTGAGCAACCAATCATGCTTTAAAACTGTCAATAGAACTATCAGGGCAAGTCTTGACCTTGTATACCCATCTACTACCCACAACCTCTTGATCAGAAGGAGGATCAACTAAGTCCCAAGGGTGTATTTTTTCAAGTGTCTGGTTTTCTTCTTGTATTGTTTGTTGCCAATTTAGATTTGTGGATGTTTCTCAGAATGACCTAGGTTTGTGGTGATAAAGGATAGTAGAAAAACAATGATAATCAAGAAGATGAGAAGGTGGATTTCATACCTTAGAAGAACGAGTGGAGGAGGAGGCATGGCAGCAGGAGCAGGAGCATGGTCCAGTCTGGAATTATCGGGCGATGGAGAAGAGGAAGAGTAGGGAGCTCAAAGGATTGACTTAAGATTGAACCTGTAGTATCATCGCTAGGACAAAGATCAACATTGGGGTTAGTGAAAAACAGTGACTGAATAGAAGGAATGGACTCAAAAGAGAAAAAACTAAAGAACATACTAGTGATGCTCCCAGAATACAACATGACGAGATATACGAATACGTCGAGAGATAGGATCCAACAATGATAACCCTCGTGTTCAGTGCCATAACCAAGAAAATAACACATGCGAGCCCGAGGTTCAAGTTTGTTACGTTCATGAAGCTAAAGAAGGATAAAACAGACACAACCAAAAACACGAAGAGAGCTGTAATCTGGAGAAGTATGATAAAGATGCTCAAAGGGAGTAGTGTTAGCAAGGACAGAAGAAAGAAGTCTATTGATAATATGAACAACAGTGAGAATAGCTTCACCCCAAGTATGCTTAGGACAAGAAGAAGAAATAAGTATTGCACGAACAAAGTCAAGAATGTGACGGTATTTTTGTTCAACTCTGCCATTTTGTTGAGAGGTACCAGGACAAGAAAATCAGATAAAGTATCATGTTCAGCGAAAAAATTTAAAAGTTTGAAGTCACGATATTCCATAGCATTATCGCGTCAGAAGATTTTAATGACCTTTGAAAACTAAGTTTGAATCATAGTGGCAAAGTTCATATAAATCTGAGGCAACTCATGACGATTAGTCATCAAATAAACCCAAGTAAAACATGAATAATCATCAATAAAAACTACAAGGTATCAAGCCCCTCCCATAGAAGCGGTAAAAAGCGGGGTCCCAAATATTAGAGTGAATAAGATAAAAAAGAGAGCAAGTAAGAAAGGAATTATTATGAAAAGATAAAGTTGATTGTTTTGTAGTTTGACAAAAAATGCAATCAAAAGAGTCATTATTAACTTGACTTAAAACACCCATAGATATAAGAGGACACAATTTTCCTAAGGAGCTGTGGGCAAGACGGTAGTGCCACAAGTGAAAAGTAGATGGAGAGAAAACAACACAGAGACTTGACGTAAAAGGAACATGAAGGTTCTCGAGTTCAAATAATCTTCCAACCTTACATCCAGTCCCGATGATCCTGCACACGACAACTAGAAATAGAGAAATTGACATCAAAACCGAGCTCAACAAGTTGACCGAGAGAGATAAGATTAAAGTTTAATTTTGGAATAAAATAAGCATCAGGGAGATTAATATTTGACTGTGAAATAAAACCCTTATGTGTCACATGCAAGAGGGAACCATTAGCAGTGTTGACAAAAAGTGCATTTGAAGTGGTAGATAATAACGAAAAAAGATTACGCAAATGAGACATATGATTGAAACAACCAGAGTCAAAATACCATTTTAAATTATCTGGGAGAGTGAAAAGAGCAGTAGAGGTATTACCAGAAAAGGAGAGAAGCTGCTTAAGAAGAAATTCAATATTGGATGGAGAGACAGAGGGTGAGTTGAGAGAGGTGGAGGTGGTGGATTCAGTAGTAGCAGCAACAACAGTAGAAGCAGGCACATTCTGAGAGTAGTTAGGACAAGAATGATACTTGTTCTGATCTTAACATGGTGATTGAGTAGGACAGGTAGTAATCAAGTGTTTTGAGAACTTACAATAATGACAGAATAGTTTCGGGCAATTAGAGCCAATGTGACATTTCTGTTTGCATTTACAACATGCAATAGAAGGACGGGTCTGAGAAGAAGTGCCCAGAATAGTTACAGTTTTGACAAAATTTACCCTTTTGATCTGTGGCAACAAAGACAATTTCACTCTTAAGGTGAGTCAATCCCCAAGCGCGTTTCTTCATACTTAAGATGAGGAAGCGCATCTTCAAGACTAGGCAAGGGGTTCTGATGAAGCAGAGAAGCTCTAACCGACTCATAGTCATCAGTAAGTGCCATAAGAAACTGTATGAGACGTGTTTGGTTCCGATAATCCTCATAGATCTTTAAGAACAGGCTCACAATAGGTCAATTAATCCCAAATAATTATCATTTCAGCAAGAAAATTAGAAACCGCTTGTCCACGTTCTTGCTTAAGGCTATGAAACTCCTTTAGCAGTTGGTACTGATAGGAGAGATCATAAATAGTGTAACGTTTTACCAAATGATCCTATACCTCTTTAGTAGTTTCAAAACGCCCGAACTATAAATGAACGCCTAGAGTAGAAGTGTTGTGAAACCAAGTGATCATCTGATGATTTTTATTATCCCAATCTTTTAATTTTTCCTCAGAGTCTTTTTCAACATTCTCCTCAGATTTGGAGGTCCCATTTTTTTATTTTTCAGTTACAGTTGGCTTAACAGGACAAACAACATCACCAGTCATATAGCATCATAATTTTCACTCTTTAAGAAATCCTCTCATAACTTCAACCCAATGAGCATAGTTAGAGCCACTAAGGATAACAAGAATAAGCTAAAAAATATCCAGTTTGTCCATAATAGTAGAACAAAGACGAAAAAGAGAAGAAACTGCAAAATCGGGACAGAAAACGAGAAAATAGAAGGCAGAATGAGAAAGAGCTCACAAAAAAAATCTTAAGAAGGGTCCCACCATCCATCACGTCAGTAGAAAAGGACACGTGGCAATGCGTGAGAGGAGGAGGAAGACACGTCAACGCTAACGCGACGAGGAGGTGGCACGCGGTCAGAAGGCGGGTTGGATCGAGCCAACATAAGCGTGGGTTGAAAGCGGGTTCGTGGGGTGTGTCACTGCGTGACACGTGGTGCGCTGCAGAGCCGTTGATCCTGGGCGTGGATCCAACGGTGCTGGAGGCGTTTTGGAGGGAGGAAAAACTAAAGTGAGCAAGGAACTTTAGGTGGAGTCTAGCGACGATTCTGAATGCGTTGAAATCGTGACAACAAGACAAAGACGGTAGTAACGGCGGTGACGAACTAACGCATCGGAAAAGGATCGAAAATCAAGGACAAAAAACACTGCCGAAAGAAACAAAGCAAAAGAGCTATGAACTAATTTTCATAGAGAAAAAAAACCATGTTAGAAACAAGAAGGTAATCTGAAAAAAGTGTTGTGTATTATTCAATATGTTTAAAAAGATACAATGTACAAGGGTATATATAGGTGCTAGAAGAATCAAAATAATAAAACATAAAATTCTACAATAAATATACATATATAGTATATAAATATAAATGATATTAACTGATCTAAATTAATCTTAATTATATTCTAACCATTAATATTTAATTTAACGTATTTTATTAAATTATCATATCACTATTAATTATTAACTTCAGATAGCATATAATAATTCTCCAATAGTTGCATGGTATATCGAAAACCAAATTTACGAGCATATATGCACCAACACCTTTTTGGGAGCAATAATTGTAAACGTTTCTAGTAGTTTCCCATAAGACTATCATGTAGTTTAGCTAGTAATTTTCAGTTCAACGTCCAGAAAAGAAGAGATTAAGAGATAAAAAGAAACTAAAAAAAAAATGAATGTATCGTCCCCCATTATGATTATGGTTGGTACTTGATAAAGTACGTCCTCTCAATAAAAACTTAAGATCTCCTTATCCTTTTTTGTCTTTTGTGTTTTTTATCCTTTGTTTTTTTCCTTATCATTTCTTTTTGGCTACCTAAAGTAGAGAACGGTAGCGATGGCCATACTGGCACACTCAATTTTTGAGGTGCAGCTTGTCGGATTGATGAAGAGCACCATCCATGTTTGTCAGTTGCCTTGAGATTCACCAAATTAAAGTGGGAAATTCGTAATAATAACCTATATGTTAAAGAAAATTAAAAATTTATAAAATTGTGCAATTTAAAGTTTTAATTCATTTATTATATATTTATTAACTAAAAAATGTAAATTATTTTACTAATAATAATTTTAACATTATATATCATATTACTTAAATCCCAATTTAAAAATATAAAATATTCAATATTCAATATTTTTTCTTATATTTAAATTAATATAACCCGATTCTTTTTACTACTAAAATTTTTACTCCCTAGCATTCCCCTTATTTCTCTATTTGTTTTTAGGTTAACACTAAATTCATCGTCCTTTTTTTTTAAATTTTTTGTTAACTTTTTTTCGGGAGAGGAAATTCTGTAAATTAATGCTCAAAGTCTCAAACTCAGAAGTCTATCTACAACTCTACATTATTCTTTATTGTAATAATGTCAAAGAAAAAAAAACAAGAGAAAGAAAAGAAATCGAGAAAAATGGGGGGGAAAATAATTGTGTAGTCAGTAATCAGTCACGCTTCCATATCTATAGATTCGTATAGATCATTACGCTCATATCACTAGCATAATGAGTTATGACCCGAAAATTTTAAACAAGAATTATTAAAAATAAATTGAGTGATTAATATATTTTTCTTGTATATATAGTTTTGTCTAATAATTAAGTTAATATTAGTTAATTTTTTATTTCTTAACTACAAATATTAATATTTTACTATTTTTATTTAAAAATTTATAAAGAAAAGATATATACATCTATAGACGAACAAATAAATTATCTATAAAAATTAAAGGTACATCGCATTCTTATATACACTATAAGTAAAGATTTGTGCAAAATCATACCAGGAAAAAAAATTAGAAATAAATTTTTTAATCTAATAACTAGTCAATATTAATATTTTTAAATTTTAACAATAATACTACACTGTAAAAATGATAATTTTCTAACAGAACCAATAATAATAATAAATAATAAATAAATATCCGTAAATTGATCTCTTCCAAATAAAATAATAAAAAAACTTTTAAAAGGAAAATAACTCTTTTATTTTGGATCGTGAAATAACTCTCAACTTTAGCTAAAAAAGAATGCCCTTTTATGGGACCCTTTCCCGTTGGCAGGTATACGGACAAGGCCACTTTGCCTTGATCTTTTTCACTGGGACCCAAAAAGATGGCACATTCTAGAGAACCAACGGTAACGGATAGTCGGATACCACATTTTTCAAGCTATTTACTGTGTATTTAAGGAAACCCTTAAATTTAAATTATATTTTATATAATTAATTGTATGTGGATTAATTTATGTCTAGATAACTGAGCTAGTTGAAAAATGGTTATTAGATCATCTATTCTATTTAAATAGTATGAATAAAATTGGTTTACTAAAAGCTAAGAAATATATATGAAATGATTGTTTATATATGTTGTTATTTACTAATTGACACTCATGTAGTTGATTTCATAAACTTATAAAATTAATAATTGATTATATTCTTCTAATAATTATTTATCTCAATAAAAAATTTTAGATGATAATAAAAAAGTTTGAGAAAATTAATACAAATGATTATGCTAAATATATATTAAAAATAAATTATATATATATTTATACAGGAATATATAATAATTAATTTTAGTGCACAAATAACATTCTTTTAATTAAAGAGTAATGTTATATGTACATTAAAATCAGCCACCAAAGTCAATTATCAGTATAAAATACATGTTGAAATATAAATACGCATTAAAAATAAAATTAAACCACAAATGTATTTATACACAAATACATTGGTGACTGATTTTAGTGGCTGATTTTAGTATACAAATAACATTTTTGAGATTAAAAAAATACAAAAATATTATCTATTTGTACACTAAAATCGGCCACCAATGTATTTGTATATAAATTTTTTTTTTGGTGACTATTTGTATATAAATATATGTAGTTTAATTTATTTTCAATATATATTTATATTTCAACATATATTTTATACTAGTAGCTGACTTTAATAGCTGATTTTAGTGTACATACACATTACTCAAAAAAAATATAAACACATAACTTATTTAGTGCTAGGAGAACAATGAAAATTTTGAACAACATGAACAACCACCAATCAAATAAAAATACATTACACCCTAATATAATGCTATTAATTAAATTTACTCTTTTAACCTTATTAATTCACATTATTTACACATTGTTCAAAAATCTTATTGGTTATCTATACTTTTCTAATTTTAAAATGGTACCACCCGACTTCTCATGGTTGGTTTAAAGTGGGATTGATAACTGAGTGGAGCATCCATGTGCTTCCAAATCCTTCTCTATTAACAAAACCCAACATAATCATAAAAATTTATTTTGTTTGTCTCAAGCTGGAGGCTAGCTAGCTAGACCCCGCTAGGAATATTCTAATCACCAATTAAGCATTGATCACCAAATAATTAAGTTGCCTATATATAAAGGAAGCAACCCTGAAGGCTGTAGCTAACTAACTCATCATTCATAAAGATAAAACGCAACCATGTATGCTTCAACTTCCTTCACTTCACACATAGTTCATGACCTTGTCATACAATCTCACTCAAGAAGGTTACTCATGCTCCCAAATCCACTTGCTCATCACGATTCCTCACCACCTCCAACAAACAACAACTCAACCCATTTATACCTCGGAAACAGTTCTTTCGATGCCAACGTTGTCATGGTCCTCTCCGTCCTCCTATGCGCACTTATTTGCTCCTTAGGATTGAACGCAGTCATAAGGTGTGCTTTGAGGTGTTCCGATTTGGTAATCAACGACTCATCATCGTCATCAAATCCTAGCCCTTCATCATCATCATCAAGTAGTCGATTGGCCAACACGGGAATCAAGAAGAAAGCTTTGAAGACTTTTCCGATAATCACATACGAGTCAACTGAGTTAAACAAAGTACCTGGTTTGGACACCGAGTGTGTGATATGCCTCTCGGACTTCACAAATGGTGAAAAGTTGCGTATTCTGCCAAAATGTAACCATGGCTTCCATGTTAGCTGCATTGACAAGTGGCTCACTTCTCATTCATCTTGTCCCAAGTGCAGACACTGCCTAATTCACACGTGCCAAAAGATTGTTGGCGGAACTACTCATCCTCCTCCTCCTCTACCTCAAACCATTATAAGCATTGAACCACTGGACCCAGAAACTATGGTGCGTAATTATACATAGATAGCAACCAAACTAAATTAGTATGCATAGAACTCTGGTACGGCTCTGTTCTGTTCAGTGAAGCCAAAGGCTATATAGCTACCCAACACCAATATTCACTCATAAACAATGGGTGGTGGTAGTTGGTAATGAAAATTATGTTTATTTATTTTATTTTTATTTTTTTTCACTTAGGATGTTTGTTCTTTTTGGAAAAGAAAAAAATGAAGAGATCATCAACTTGTAACTGCATATTCTTTTTGGTTTTCAATTACCTTTAATAATGTTTAATTGCTGAGAAAATTAAAATTGAAGTAGTACGGTAAGGTTTAATTTGTTGTCCAAATAATCAAGTTATGGTGATGAACTGGTGATGGCTGCTCAAGTAATTGCTAATAGCAACCGTAACGCCATTGTAATTTCGACGGAGTAAGAATCCAAGTCGATTAGCGTTTTAACGTAATAAGGTATGCTTGCCTCTGCGATATTAGATATAACAATATCTTTTTCCAGTACTGGTCCACTTCTTATTACTATTATATTATTTTTATAACCCCAATGGATTTCACTTTTTACACAGACATAAAATTAAATTTATTTAATTTGCATCACTTTTTATTTTAAAGCACATCTTTAGTGAAACTAATTGAGTTATATATGTTTAAAAGTCCCTAAATGATCGTAGAATATGTCCCTCACATTTAACATTTTTTTCCTCTCTTAATACCAAAAGATACCTTGAAAACATATGTTTCCAAAATTACCTCACAAAATCATAGAAACACGTTACTCCAAACTTGGCAATATAATGTATCACAAGAAAAACATGGTTGGTAATTTGGTCCGGGACTCACATCAAGCGCCATGTATGAGGCCCCCTGATTGCTACAACTAGAGTACTAGACCCTAAATAATAGCAAGGGGTAGAAAAAGAAAGAAAAAGAAAACAGAGTGATACTTTAGTTTATCCAGTGAATGGAGCACAAAACAATATATACATAACATAATGAAATGGAGGCTGAGACAGAAAACCACTAATAATCAATATAATAATTTTCAGGGGAACAAATTACGGAAAGCGAAGTGTTGTTATAACATAGTACAACACAAAGTGTCGCATCAATATTGCAAACATTTTGATTTTGTATAGTAGTATAAGGGCTTGTTTGGGTGAGCTTTTGAAAAAAGATCTTTTTTCGAGTTATCTTTTTTTTAAAAGATCTTATAGAGAAGTAAAAGTAATTTTATGTTTGGATATCTCATGTAAAAAGGTCTTTTTATCTATCAATTATGTTTGGGTATAACAATATAAAAGTACTTTTTTGTTCATTTATTACACGAAAAACATCTTTTTTTTAAGAAAAAAAGATCTTTTAAAAAAAGATGTAAATTACAGCTTCTCAAAAAAGATCTTTTTTTTTTATTTTACTAGTGCTTTTACTTTTACTACTAGAAATTTGCCAAACACGTTAAAAAATAAAAAAAAGATCTTTTTTTATTAAAAAAATCTTTTTTTAACAAAATAATGACGCCCAAACATCACTAAGTATGGTAGCCCCAAGCATTGTATGTGTGTTATGTTATTAATTTGGTGTGTGGGTGTATGACAATGATAGGTGAAGAAGGGCATTAGCGATGAAGAAAGAGACAGAGTGTAACAATTGAAGAGAGAGAAGAGGGAAAAGAAAAGAAAGTGCAGAATAAATTCGGCAACCAATAATTCAAACACATGACACGATATATTTCCCCTTTGGAAGAATCCAGTCTTTCCGTTCCAGCGTCTGGTTCGTGAGATCGTACAGGAAGAATCAAAGGCGAGAGAGGGCTTAGGTTTTTATTCAGTGATTTATATAAATAGGGTTAGGGTTTTGTGCTCCGTGTTATGGTTTGGCACAATTATTCATGTAAGGTTCTGAATAGGATAGACTTTGAAATCGTACAATCTGAGCTTGAATTACAAATTGTAGTTCCAAAATGATTCTGACTCACTTTCTCTAAATTTTACAAATATATAATTCACATTATAATTATGAATTTCATGATTCGAACAGATTTCTGATTACATTGGTTTATACCACTCGGTGGATTGTGCAAAATAGTAAGTTAACGTGAGGCTATTACTTTCAGAACTAAAACAAATAGCTTGATTGTTTTGTTCACATCACAATTACGCATCAAGCAGTGGAGACGATAAAGAAGTCGTTATTGTTATTGTTCTAAGTGCAGTGCAGAATCCATCCCATCTAGCGTTGTTACAAAGCATACACTGCATATAGTTTACACTGCTGATAATTGAGGTTCAGATTTCTTGCTTTTTTGTGCTTCATTAGTTGTACAAACTCCTGAATGCTGCAATCATCAACAAATACCACCACTATCTATTTACTCATCAAATCCAAATTGAAAGTAAAAAAATAACGAAGCTGCTAGTCTGATGCCGTAATCCGAATCATGGGGTCCTGGAAGAGACATTATTCTTTAAGCCGGGAAGGCAAGATCAGCATCATTCAGGTTGATATGAGTAACCTCAACTCCTTTTGGCAATGTGGCAGGGTCAACAGCATAATTGTGGTTCTGCCAATTTATAAAAGAATTTATCATTATACATACAATGTCATATCAATTAACCATTTACATACAACATAGACATGGACTAAGTTACTAAAGATGATTTACAGATTGCCAAAAAGTTTTTCCATTCAAACTGTCACTACTATAGTGTAAAATGTGAACACTTCCCCCTCATATCGTCTTGTTTACTTTCATTTTAAGATGGAAGCAGGGTAGTGCCAACATTCCATATGAATTATATGTCTAAAATCAATCTTTTTGGACACATTCACTGCACATAATTAAGCGAGAGAGAAGTGAGAGAGAAGTCTGTGAGCCACATACCTGAGCACTAATCTCAACATGGCCGGTTTGAAGGTTCGAACAGGATGATTTTCTCCATGATGACCAAATTTCATCTTAAAGGTTTTGCCTCCTAAAGCTTGGCCAATCAATTGATGGCCCATGCAGATTCCAAAGACAGACACCTTCTCTAGAATATCCCTTACTGTCTCGACAGCATAAGGAACAGCAGAAGGATCTCCAGGGCCATTGCTGAAAAGTATCCCATTCCCATCTGGCTTCATCTTCAAAGTTTCTGATGCTCTGGCCATGTAGATGTGCCAACAGTGAATTTGCAGCCATAAGATGCTAGTCATCTGAGTATATTTTGCTTTATTCCAAAATCATAGGCAACAACCTACAATGCATAAACCAGAATGAAGGGCATATTAAATTACCAATATTATACAAAAATGAAGGATGCCATAGTACTCTGTGGTTATACTCACATGAAAAGTGTCCTGAGACGCTTTAGGATTAAATTCCCATTCTTGCTTTGTCTTATCAACCCAGTCATGTGGAGTTTTGCATGATACACCGCTTATAAGATCAATACCTAAATATGGAAAAGCATCCATGATCCATGTAGTCCATAATTAAGAATATTAGGAAAATCTCATGTTCATATGCTTACCAACAATGTCCCAAAATTGAGACATCTTAAGTAGATGTTCATCAGTTTTGGAATTGTCAGTGCTCAAGACACCAATAAGGCTGCCATCTTCCTGAAATCTGCGGATGATTGCACTTGTATCAACATCATCTGTTGTATACGAAATTTTCAGCAACGTTAAAACCAAAACAACAAATTTTACATAATAGAATTTCTCAAAGAACTATTAAAAAAAAAAAATACTTACAAATTCCCATGATATTCTTTTTTGCTAAGTAATCACCTAGAGTTTCTGCAAATCTCTAGTTTGAGGTGCTGAATCAATAGATATTGCAATCAGAAAGCGATAGTTAGTTGATTAAAAAGTAAAGCTAATTTGATGAAAAGCAATTCTAGGGAATGTCAACAAAACCTGATACTCAAGCTTCTAATTACTAGACCCGCGAGGAAGCATTACCTTGATTCCTCATCATCTAGCATGAGAGCATAAACATGTAATTCATAAATGAGTTCACCAAATAAAAAAATTAGAGAGACCAATAATATGAATACTCACCAAAATTTACACCAGTGTTACTGATATGTGGGTTTGTCATTAGCACAAACTGGTCAGCTAACTAGGATCAGTTAGAATTTCTTGATACCTGCAAAGCACATATATAACAAAGTAAACAACCAATATGCACATATTCAGATTGAAGACATGCCAATAAGAAGACTCTGGATCTTAAAGATTTATACTTCATCTTACCCAGTTAATGATGTATTGAAACCTACTTCGCCAGCTTGGGTTCCTGTAGCACCAAATGACTTTGCTTTCCAGATTGACCCATCTTCCAAAACAAGCCTAGCATCTAATGTCTTCCAAGGTCTTTCTCCTTTAACTATTTATAAAGCAGGGAAAAAAACACTGCATCAATATCTTTAAGGTCTGGCTAATAACCACTTCAAGCATAAACTTACAAAAGCTAAACAGAACATCTTTATATCAAAGTCAAAAAGAAAATCGTCATGAATTAACAGGCTACAAGTATTTTGCTATCAGGATGCATAACTCAGCTTAAGAAGATAAGAGGGAAAAAGAACAAAAGCATGAAAAGAACAAGCTTTTAAATATTGTCTGGAATAACAAGAAAAGCTCAAGACCCTATTAGTAAACATTCAAGAATTTGTTTAAAACACGATAAGAACGATTAATGTAACGTTTAAATAACATTGCTTTACAAGATTGTTGAGGTGCCCATGATGAAACGGGGATGGGGGTGGTTACCGGCGGAACATCTGAGGGTAAAAAACGCGAACTTTGGAAGTGGATAGTAGCAATTCGGAACCGAAACCCTTGGAAAGGTCACTCACAGTGACAGAGAAAGCCAAAGATTTTGTTGCCATTGTGAACTTGGCGGCACCGTAGTACAACACACAGGTCTGAAACCACCCACGTAGAGATAAGGGAGGCATAGAACCGCAGTTAAAGGAGACGCGAGGGGCGCGGTGGCGCAGAGGAAGACGCGTGCGGCGCGGTGGCGCAGATGAAGACGCGAGCGGCGCAAGCGGCGACAGAGAAGGTTGATGCTTTGAGCTCTGCCTCTGCCGTGTTGTGACTTGTGAGTGTGAGTAGCGTAGGTTCTCTTTTTTTAATTTTTTTTTTCCAAAAAATTTAATGGAAAAGTCTAGGCAGCAATTTTTGTGTTTTCTTGTCAGCACTTATATTTTATTTGGGGTGAGCTTCTAAGAAAAGATCTTTTCTCCAGTTATCTTTTTTTAAAAGATCTTATGGAGAAGTAAAAGTAATTTTATGTTTGGATATCTCATGCAAAAAGATCTTTTTATCTATCAATTATGTTTGGAGATAACAATATAAAAGTACTTTTTTGTTTATTTATTAGGAAAAAAGATCTTTTAAAAAAAAGATGTAAATTACAACTTCTCAAAAAAGATGTTTTTCTGATTTTTCTAGTACTTTTACTTTTACTACTCGAAATTTGCTAAACACGCTAAAAAATAAAAAAAAATCTTTTTTTATCAAAATAATGGCACCCAAACAAGCACATAATTTAATTTAACTTAATTATATATACTAATAATTGATTTTATGATATATTTTTTATTATTTATTGTATTTTTTAATCTACAAATCAAATACTAATTTATTATAAATTTGTGTTTTATTTAAAAATTTATCATTATAAATTTAAGTTTTTAATGGCGCACAAATATGCACAATGGCACCCAAACAAGCACTTAATCATCAAAATAAAAGTGAGTGATTTCTCACCATTAGATATAATCTCACACCATTAAAAACATTATTGATGGCCAATTGATGGTTACAAAATACCAAAATTGCTGGCCCCTATCATTCCTCAAATTTAATTTCGAACCGGTCCATTTTCAAAAATTGGTTCACCGGTCTCCAATAAAATCGGTTGGGTCAAGAAAATATTTTAGTTTTATTTTTAGAGTAGTTATCCAATTCGGTCCCCAAAGATTTTAAAAGTGGACATTTTAGTCCCAAAGAAAAAATTAATACACAGATTAATCCCCATCATTTTCTTCCGTTAGACATATCAGTCCCCAGTCTATTTTTCAGCATGACTCATCAACGAAAATTACTGACTTAGCACGTTAACTCACACATGTGGCCATTAAGTGTCCATATGTGCAAAGAAGACAAAATAGTCCCTGTACTTGTTAATTAAAAGTTTAAAATACATTCTCTGGGCTTGTTACGCCCAATTCTCACCTCTTCTTTCCCTCCATTACTCCATATGTCTTTATCCTCTCCAAAAGACATGAAACCCCATAATTCACTCTTCAATTTACATAGAAACCCTATACCTCTGTAACTTCATCTCTCACATCACCCCATCACCGTCAACATTAGGATTCCGTTCATCATCGTCACAACCGTCAATTACTTCCATTGTCTTCGAATCTCACAAAGCCTTGCGGTGGATGCCACGATAGCAACAAGGTTTTCACTGAATACTCATCACATTGCAGCAGGTGAGTACATAATCTTTGTTAGGATAATTTATAGGATACAGTGATACTTTACTTGATTAATCCATTAATTTTGTTGGATGATTAGGGTTTAGTAACGGTAAAAACTTGTGAATTGTAATAATGTTTAGTCTGTATGGGTTTATTTTTGTTAGAATAATACATCATATTCAATAATAGTATATTTGAGTTTGTAGTTTTAATTTTGTTAATGCTAGTCTATTTTAATTCTATTGTTAGATGGAATATTTTGTGGTTCCTATTTTTCACCAAGGAGATCACTTTGTGCGAGATAATAAGGGTGTGTTGCTATATATTGATGGAAAAGTGGACAAATTTCCTGAAATGGACATCGACTTGCTGTGTTTCTTTGATTTGAAAACTCTATTCAAAGGGTTGGAGTATCATGATTACAAAGCTATGTATTGGTTTGATTCTTCTGCCTCTGAACTTGTGTTTGGATTACATCCCATTGAAGGAGATGCTCAAATTAATGAGTTACGTATGTACAAAGAGAAGAACAAAGAGAGTCCAGAATTTGAGTTATACTTTGATCATCCAATAATGTTAGCTCCACTTGAGAATGAAGACCTTAATTTTGAGTGTGATCAATCTAATAGTAGTGAAGATGGGTGTGTGGTAATAAGAAAGAAGATTGTTAGGTGTGAAGAAAAAACAGACCATAAAGGAGATATGTGGAAGAAGAAGACAAACAAGGATATTAAAAGTAGGACCCTAACTACAAAGAAGAATCAATTGAGTAGCAAGAAGGCTAGTGTCCCAACATATGGGAGGAATAAAGATGGATCTATTGTTGCTGGCCCAAGTGGTGCTGCTAAGCTTAGTGCTACTGCTAGGCCAATTGGTTCTGGGCTAATTGGTGTTGGGCCAAGTGGTTCTACAAGGCCTAGTGTTGCTGGTGGGACAAGTGAGGCTGGTAGGCCTAGTAGTACTACAACAAGATCTGCTAAGCCTGGTGTTGGAGTTCATGGCATTAATGTTAATGAAGAGGATGAAGAGGATAAGGAGTGTGAGGAGGAGATAGAAGAACCTGCATTTGACTACGAGTCAGAGACATTATTAACTCCTGAGAGTTATGAGGATGAGCGGGAGAGATATGAATTTTCATAGTTCAATGAAGGGCTGGATTTGGTGAAGTTTATTTTAAATTGGGGATGGAATTTTCAACCATCGAAACGTTCAAGAATGCTTTAAAGGACCATGTGATATATGAAGGGAGAAAAATAAGATACATAAAGAATGACTAAAGGAGAGTTAGGTGTGACTGTGAGTATGGTGTTGTAAGGATTAAGAAACCCAGAAAATCAAAGAATCAAAAAGTAGAAAATGTGGAGGATGCAAATGAAAAGGATAAAAATGAGCAGAATGGAACTGAGGAGAATGTGAATGTGGAGAATAAGACTGCTGAAGGAGGTGATGCTTGTGAAAATGTTAATGGAGATGCCCAAACTAATAAAGAAAGTGATGCTGGAATACTCAATAGTGGGATTGCCAATGGTTCACCTTGCCCATAACTTATATATTGTGCATGGAATACTCAATTGAAGAGTTACCAGATAAAGACCTATACCCCTGAACACACTTGTGCTAGAGAATTCGGCAGCAACATGGCAAGTCAGAAATTGGTGGCAAAGAAGCTCGAAAAAAGGCTCCGAACTCAACCTCACATGATCCTTAGTGAAGCATATGAGCACATCAAAATTGACTACAATGTCATAATAAATGGGAAGATGGTATATAGGGCTCTGAAAGAGGCTAGAGAGCGTTTGATTGGCAATGAGAAGGCACAATATAGTAAGTTGAGAGAATACCTGGCTGAGTTGTTGAGGAGTAACCCAGGGAGCCATACGATTTTGGATGTGACACCAATTCCCTAATCACCTCCACTATTTAGAAAGTTATACATTTGTTTAGAGGCATGTAAAAGAGGATTTAAAGCTGGGTGTAGAAAACTAATCGGACTTGATGGATGTTTTTTGAAGGGTCAAGATGCAAACAATCACTTCTATGTGATTGCGTATGCTATTGTGGATAGTGAAACTAAAAAAAGTTGGAAGTGGTTCCTTACTTTGCTGCAAGAGGATCTTGGAGATCAATATATCCATGGGTAGAATTTTATCTCAGACTAACAAAAGGTAATATTGTTTAAATTTGTTCGAAGTTGTTAAAATTTTTCTTATGTTCCAAATTAAATCTTATTCTTAAGTCTATCTATGACTGATTGAGAATTATTGAATTATTTTAAGTTTTTTATGGCTGATTTATATTTGTTATTTGCATTATTTTAAGCACAACAATGACTGATCAAAAATTGTTAATTGAGTTATTTTAAGTTTGGCTGATGGTGAATTATTGAATTATTTTAAGTTCTTCATAACAGATTTATATTTGTTATTTCATTATTGCATTACTTTAAGAACAATATTGATTGATTCAGAATTGTTAGTTAAGGTCTAAGAGAAATTCTATTTAGTCCATGATTTAAATTTAATTGCTCAAACTTTTTTGAATTTCATTACTCTCTTGATTAATATGCAAATTCAAAAAATCACATCTGATTGTTCTGATAAATTATATTGTTATTTCTTCCTTTTTCCATCCTGGCATATTCAAATGAAATAAAGGAAACAAGAGTTTAAAATTAGGTACATTGTAATGATTGATCCTTAATTTTATATATTAAGAAGAGATTTTTTTTTTAATCACTCAGATCCGATTCCAATTACAAATGGCAACAAATTATATATATATATATATATATATATATTTGGTGGTGAAATGGTAGACACGCGAGACTCAAAATCTCGTGCTAAAGAGCGTGGAGGTTCGAGTCCTCTTCAAGGCATAATATTGAGATCTCTTATTGAATTGGAATAAGTTCGATAGCGCATCACGAAATCTTGGTGATCTTCTCTATCTAATGAATAGGGAGTCCGTTTTGAAATCGTCTGCCCTTCACCCCCCGAGATATGCTTCAACAGGAATCACACAGGGGTAGATTGATACAATAGAAACCTCTGGTAAAATGCCCACCCGTAACCTGATAAAGTACATTACATAGTCCGTTTTAGGGATTGGCGACTTACCCATTCAATTACTTTTGCACGCATGCTTTGCTGCCAAGTCTCACAATACATACATTATTATGCCATATCAAGTCGTAGTCACTTATTATAGAGTCACAAAAGGCGTGCTTCATATATATATGTGCTGTAATTTCAAAGGCTTTCACAATAGTTTCTTTAAGATCCTGATAATACATAGCTATGTCTAAGTTTCAAAATCTTATTACTCTATTAATTAACATAATTTTTCTGACATAAAAATAAAATAAAATACAAAGATGTTATGCTGATTTGATAATTTTATTATTTAATTATATTATTTGGCTTAGGGTTTGCTGCCTGCATTAAAAGAAGTTATACCTCACGCTCATCATCGGAATTGTGTGAGGCATATCTGGAAAAATTTCACGAACCGATACAAGGATAAACAGGTTAAGAATATTGTATGGGAATGTGCTAAATGCACTACTGATGCATAATTTCAAGCAGGCATGCAGAAGTTGAAAAGGGTTAATGAAGAAGCATGGAGTTACCTCGTGAAATTCGAGCCGACATGCTGGACCAAGGCTCATTTCAGTCACGGGCCAAAATGTGACAACCTCACCAACAACATGTGCGAGGTTTGGAATGCAAAAATAGTGAATTATCGTTCTAAACCGATTCTAACGATGTGTGAGAAACTCTGGTGCTATATCATGAGGAGAATGACCAAATACAAGCAAGTGTTAGAGACACACATAGGCACTCAAGTGGCTCCTACTCAACAAAAGAGGCTTGATGACATAATGAAAGGTGTGAGATATTGGCACCCAGTTTGGGTTGGTGACGATGAGAGGCGAATCTTTGAGGTGCAACAAGGATCTACAAAGGTTTCTGTGAATCTGTCTCAGAACAAGTGTACTTGCAACGCCTGGCAACTAACTGGTATAGTTACCTGCCTTGAGAACTATTAAATTTCATTCATGGAATTGTTATCTGCCGCTATTGAATGACTTATGCTTTATAGGTCTCCTATGTGTCCATGCACTTGCTGCCATTGCTAGAAGAGGGGATAGACCTAAAATATATGTTCACCCACTACTGAAGATTGGGGCAGCACTAGCTACATATCAACACTGCATTCAACCAGTTAATTCGGAGGAATATTGGGAGAAGACAATATATATGAATCCGATTCCACCAAAGTTGAAGAGGCCAGTAGGCAGACCAGTAAAGAGAAGGAGAAAAGAACCATTTGAGATTGAAGCTAGCAGAACTAATGGCACCAAAGTGAAGAAAATATTTAGGGTCACTTATAGCAAGTGTGGAGAAACTGGCCACAACTACAAGACCTGCAAAGGCCCACCAACAACAACAACTAGAAGACCAACCAATCCAAATAGGAGAACAACATCGAGAGCTGGCTCTAATTCTGGAACCTTAAACCAAAACGCCGAAGTGGTCAACGTCTCTCAATCAGCCCCACAAGCACAAGTAAAACCAAACCCAACCAAGTTATTTTGAGATCAATGTGGTGGTCTTTTTTTTTCTTTTTTATTCGACTGCAATTTGATTTGCTATTTGGTCTCTTGTAGAGTGTAAATGTTAATGCGCATCAGATTCTGTCAGAAACACCAAATTCGGGTTTAATGCCTAATGTGGTAAGTTAAAAAATAGTGAATATGTGCTGCTTCTAATACAGAGATTTATAATCTAACAATCTAACAAGTTGTTACTCATTATATGCAGGTAACTATGACATCACCATCGTCGCAAGGTCAGGCAAATTTTCAAGTGCCAATTCCACCTAGTGCTAGAGCCAAGCAACCTATCATCAGGCCATATAAACCACCCCCATTCAGTCGAGCACTCCACCACCGATTCCATCACCTATAACAACTGGAGGGGTCTCAGCTGAAACAATGGCAACTGTCAGTAAGGGTACTGCATCAAGGATGTTCCAATTTATTCCAAATCCTGATTTCAAGCATTCAAGAAAAAAGTGATCAGTGATGCATGCTGAATAAATAACATTAGGCTTTTAGTGTCTTAGTTTGAACTGTGTTTTGATGATCAAAGATGAAGCCTTGAAATATTCTTAATACTCTATTTTGCTATCATGATGTTAGTTTTGGATGAAAGATTCTTGTGTAGAAAACTCTCGATTTTTGGTTGTTACAAGTATAATTACTCGTGCCATGCATGTGATAAGATTGAAATTATAATTTTAAATTATTTTTTTAAAATTAATTTAAATTATAATAATTTGATTAATAAAAAAGTAACATTTTATATATTATTTTTTAGTATTAATTGGATTAACTCTAAAATAGTTATTAATCGATTTTAATAATCTACACATTTTCAATAAATCAGACATATATACTGAATGTGATCATAAATAATATAGTAATAGTTAAATCCACCAATAAATATATTAGTTATTATCACATTATAAAACAAATTAAATATAAAGGCTATTAGCACTTATAAATCTATAAAATCGCACCGTCTTTGTTTGCGTGCAAGGATTTACTTATCAAATAAACTTAAAATACGAACAAAAAATATTTATAAATTGGACCTAGTATCACTTGAAAGAATAATGGAAAATAATCAACTTACCTTATCATCCATGAGAACCATTTCTATGTAAGTCGTCTTGTTCTTGTCAAATTTGGATGAGACTTTCCATAACCTTATATATTAATTTTGTTA
Source organism: Arachis ipaensis (assembly GCF_059453495.1). Lineage (NCBI taxonomy): Eukaryota > Viridiplantae > Streptophyta > Magnoliopsida > Fabales > Fabaceae > Arachis > Arachis ipaensis. Next base: position 127,004,915 of record NC_142438.1, read on the forward strand.
AATAACTCTCTCTCTCTCTCTCTCTCTCATTTTTCTTAATATATATACATATACATAAATAATTCTATACATATACATAAATAAAAAAATATATGAATTATCTTTTTTTTTAACTCTATGTTACCGGTTATTAAAAACATTAAAATATATGAACCAAAAATGTTTATAAAATAGACTTAACATCACTTGAAAGAATCATGGAAAATAATTATATATGTAAGACTTACCTTACTATCCATGAGAACCATTTCTATGTAAGTCGTCTTGTTCTTGTCAAATTGGATAGAACTTTTCATAACCTTATATATTAATTTTGTTAAATAATTATATATATATATATATATATATATATACATAAATAAAAAAATATGTGAATTATATTTTGTTAAACTCTATGTTACCGGTTATTAAAAAATCTAAATCACATATATTAATTATTTTTATGTTATAATTATTTCTTTTTATATATATGATTATTTTTTATTCTACAATCGTGCAATAATTTTTTATTTTTTATATCTATATATATTCCTCAATTCCGACTCCATTCATACGCATATTAACAGTTGTTTTCTAATAGTGATGTTTTAATTTTTCATTTTCGTTTTTTCACGTATCTTTCTTTTTTTTTAATAATGATGTTTTAATATTTCTTTTTCTTTTTTTTAAATACATTTTTCTTAATAATTACATTACTAATCTGAAATATAAAATGAGAAATAAAATAAACTTAAAAATCAGGAAAAAAAAATAAATTTTATATTAAAAAATATAAAAATAATATATTCAAAAAGAATAGTCGTAATATATAAATTAAGTCAACAATTTAAATTTTTCTAAAACTAATTTAATCAAATACCAATATTAGAAATAAATTACTTAAATAATATTTAATCTATTCTAGTCCTTAGACACGTATAGATTAGAGTCATTCTCGTAATGACAACGAACTGAAACAAGTCGTAAGTTCGAATATTTAGAATTCGTGCAAATTCAGACCATTCCTTTGTTCTTTGAAAACCTTCTGTATCCCTGATAGAGTTGAATCGAAATTCCTTTTATGGAAAAAGAGTTACGGAGATGGCTTTGATGTGTTAGAGACTAAAATCTGGAAGTCACTATTTATATTTGAGTGTCACACCCATTAAATCCGAAAGACCAAATAAAATAGTATATCTGGTTTTATTCTCATTTAATTCTAAATCAAAAGTAATAATGACTTATTTAATTTAACATTTATGATAATAAATGAGATGACCATTATATAAGTCATTTAATATAAAATAGCTTAATTTACGATTATAATTAATATAGGTATTGCCCATAAATAAATTAGAAAATAATAATTTCGTAACAAAATAATCATTCAATTTGAATTATAATTAATTGATTGATAGAAATTTATATAAATTGTATGATATTTAAAAAATTAACCAAATCAATTAGTTGATATAATTAATTTATTATAATAAAATAAATTTAATAAGTTAAAAGAAATAAATCGAAAAACACCGTCAAAAACATGTTACGACAGTTTTATTATTAAGTGCAAAAATTTAATTTTCACATAATAGAATAGATATTTACAGATTATTATATTAAATACAGACTAAAAAAAACACTAAACAAAATAAAAACATCAATGGTAAAATATAACCTAAAAAATCACTTAAATTCAAAAAGAATTTGTGATGAATTATAATAAATCTATAAGAAGTAAAAGTAAAATAAATAATTAAAAATAAAGTAAAAAGAACAATTAAAAAAAGTAAAAGAAGATAGAAAAGATAATTTGTGGAGTAAATAAAAAATATATTGCAATAGAAGATTAATATAATTAATTAATACAAAGAATGAAAGAGAAAAATCAAAATACAATCTTATTAAAAAAATTTTAAAAAAAATATTTTAAAAAAGAACCTATTAATTAACTTTTATAAAAATATTACAAAAAATTTAAATTATCTTTAAATAAAATAATAATACCCTTAAGAATTATTAATCAAAATAAAAAAATTAATATAAAACAAAATCATAAAAAAATATTAGTAAAATTAAGATAAAAAAATAAAAATAAAAAATTATAAATATTTTACCTTAAGTTAAGTATAAAAGAGAGAGAGAGAGAAGAGATATATAAAATAATAAGATAATAATTTAAATTAATTGAGTTTATTTATTTTATTGCTTATATATTATTTATTAAATAATTTAATATTTATCTCGATCATGTTAAATAATAAATTAGTTATAATTAATTTGGTTTAATGAATCAAACAAAATTTAAAATAATTTGATATTTACTCTAGTTAAATTAAATATTTGAAGTTATGATTAATGTAATTTAATGAATCAAATAAAATATTAAATGATGAAATATTTATCCTAATCAAATAAAATTACATAATTTATTAGTTATTATTAATACAATTGAATGAATCAAACACATTAAATTAAAAAATAATTTAGTTAATTTATGTCTTAAGGACACATTTTAAAAATATTTATTTTGCAACAACTTTTGTAAAAGATTTTTTTATAATATTTTTAACCTATGATTTAAAGGCACAGTTATAATAATCCATTAAATAGTACTTAATTAGTTAATACAAATAATTAATATAATTGATTTAGTTCAATAAATTAAAAGAAATAAATGTGAAAGGAAGAGATAGAGAGAAAGTAAAATTATAAAAATATATATCAATCAAAAATCAATAAAAAAAGTCTTTTTTAGTTTTTAATTTATTAATTATTAATTTATTATAATTAATTTCACAACATTTATTACGCGTTATTTATCTTATAAATTAATACAATCAATTTATTGATATCAATTATCGATAATTAATTATAATTGATATAACTCATTTCGCTATACTTTCTAAATAAATAATTAAAAATACACGTCTCAATTTTTTGTTAAAGTAAAATAAAATAAAATAAAATATATAAATTGAGTAGATATAAATCTGAAAATTATAAATTTTATTAACAACTCAAATAAATTAGTACCATAAAATTAAATTTAATGTCTATTTTAAAAATAATTACTGACCTTTTATTCTTTTAATTATTAATAATCTAAATAAAATAATACCCTATAACTTATTTTGTTATTTATTTTAAGTAATTACTAACATAGTTGTTAGTAATACCCAAGTGTATATTATCAACATAATTTTATCACAGGTATTTCAATCTTATTGTCATTGTATTTTTGTACCGTCTTACTTTTTTAATTGTTATTATTAGAATTGTTAAATAATATTAAAAAAATTCTTTAAAAATAAAAATAGTGATGGCACCTTGAATAATTAATTCAATAGAATTAAATTTAAACGAATAAAATAATTCAATCAATTATACAAATAATAGTATATTTATAAATATTAATATTGAAAATAGTCTCACTAATGTAAATGATCAATACAATAATTATATGAAAAAATAACTAATTACATAATTGCATAATTTTCAAGATCCTATATAGTTAAATCTAACGGACACATAAAAAAATATTTATATGATAATGTCCTAATATTTTATCATACTATAAATCATATTATAAATTTATATATCATATTATAATTTTAAGTCAACTCCTTAAACACATTATAACATAAACTATCTAAAAAGATACACCAAATTAACGAATATCACATGGGTCATAACATACACTCTAAATTGTCACGATATTTCAAATAAAAAGAGCATCAATACAGAAAAATCAATGAATATATATAACTAAAATAATGAACAACAAAGAGACACACAAAAAAATAAAATAAAATAAAGAGAATCAATAAAAATATTAACATATAAACTACATACACGAACAATGTATATATTAATTGTGAATCACAATAAATAAATATATATATATATATATATATATATATATATATATATATATATATATATATATATATATGAATTGAAGTACACATGACAAAATAGAATATTACAAAATAAAATTATAGTAAGATTATTTAAAAACAACATAAAAATTACACATTTTTTTTATTAATCAGAAGCTAAAATAAAAAAAGTGTGCGCCTACTAATAAGCAATTAAAATAAACAAAAATTTTAAAAAATATAAAAAAATAAAATGTATAAATAAAGATAAAAGAAATAAAAATTCAATAAATTACAAAAACTGTACCTAAACACGAGAGAGGGAGGGAGGGAGGGAGGGAGAGAGAGAGAAAAGAAAGCGAATGAGTAAAAAATATTTAATCTTGTATAAATAGAGGGTATTGAAAAAAATAAACTAATTAAATTAATTCATATATTTTGTTATCATATTTATTATTTATTAAAAAATTCGATATTTACTCCAATCAAATCAAATAATTAATATAATTAAATAAATTAATTAATTGATATAATTAATTATAATAAATGATAAGATATGAATGTCTAATCAAATTAATTAATGGATATAATTAATTAATTAATTATAATTGATTTGCTTTAACGAATTAAATGAAATAAATCAGGAAACACTTAAGAGCATGTCGCATGAGTTTTGTTATTAAGTGCAAAAATCTGATTTTTATATAATAGAATAGATAGATAATAAAGATATTTTTTAAAATTAGCATAATTGTGCATTATTCATTAAATATTAATTGTAATATTGTAATATAATTATAATAAAGATATTTTTTAAAATAAATTTATTTAGAGAAATATAAATTGGTTATTAATAATCGGTGCCATTATCATATAATTATTATTATTATTATTATTATTATTATTACTATTATTATTATTATTATTATTATTATTATTATTATTATTATTATTATTATTATTATTATTGGATAATGAATATTAATTATATCAATATTTTTAAAATTAATATAATTAAAATGACTAAAAATATTTAAAATCAATGTTCGTTATTAATATCATAAGATTTGATCATTTTATGATTAAAATCAAATATTCTTATCATGATTACCACGACCGGTGCCATTATCATATCATTATCATATATTATTATTATTATTAGTATTATTATTATTATTAAAATGATTAAAAATATTTTTAATTGACAATTGATAAGTAGTTTAATAATGCATTAAATATGGATTTGATATAATTATAATGAAGATACGTTCCCAAATTATTATAATTATATATTATTCATTAAATATTAATTATAATATAATTATAATAAAGATATTTTGTATAAAATAATTTAGAATAGAGAAAAGTGTATTCATTTTGGAGGGAAAATGGAGTCACGAGGGATCGACACCTCACCTTTATTAGTTTGGGAAAAACCCAGTTTTAGTATATTAAGTAGATAGATTATATTTTCACGTTGTTGTATGCATGAAGAGTCCATATTTTAACACTTTCTAAGGTTGCGTTTGTTTTTAAAGACAGGACAGAACATGACACTGAAACGGAGACAATAGGATGGAGACACTAAAAATTATCTTTTGTGTATTATGTTTGGATACGATGGACAAGACACTAATGTAATGTCTAGTATTATGTTTGGATACACATAGACAAGACTAAAATATTATATGAAATGACTAAAATAGTTTTGTGATTCCAAATTTTCTACATCAATACAAATTAATTTAATAAAAAATGAGAGTACGTAGGAGTACAGACGGAACTTGAAAAAAATATTTGAAGAGGCAAAAAATTTTAATAAAAAAATATATTAGTATTTATATTAAAATAAAATTTATAAATATAATTATTTTATTTTAAAATTTATTATTAATATGTAGGAATACATATGGTTAAGATTAACAAAAAAAATAAATTTGAGTTTGATTAATAAAAAAATTTGTTTAAGTTAATAAGTCAAATTAATTTTAAATAAAAAATTAATTTTAAAAAAATCCATTTTTACATGAAAAAGTAATTAGTTTTTGTATATAAAAATCTATTTTTATTTAAAAAAAACTAATTTTTTTAATCTAAAAACTGATTTTTCTTTATAAAAAATTGATTTTTTTTTAAATTATATAAAATCAATTACAATTTATAAATTTTTTTTAGCATTTTAAAAGATCAATTTTACTTTTGCTAATATTTATCTTTTAAAAGTTTTAAGATTAATTATTTTTGTTATTATTTTTATTACAAATCAAATAATATAATATAAGGTTAAAATGGTATTGAAGTAAAACGATAAAAAAAAAGAATTATCTACCCCTAATAAAAAATTCTACAGAAAGGAGAGAGTACCTGGGAAAGAAAGAGATAGAGGAAGAACAGGAAGAAAAAAGTATCTCTGAACAACGCAATAGGAAAAATAAGAAGGGGTAATAGTGGAAAAAAAAGAAAACAAAATTTATAAAATTGTCCGTGTCCACTCTTCCAAATTTCGTGTCCATCATTGTCCTTCGTGAAAGAGTGGACACAAAAGTATAAAAAACTGTCTCAGAGACAATATGTCCACTGTCCATGTCTCTACTTCCAAACACTTTTTAAACAAGTGTTGTCCATGTCTTCGTGTCCTGCCCCCGAAAATAAACGCTACCTAATATATTGTTAGTTTGCTACTATGACATGAATAGCTTTTTTGAAGTTTTGAATGCTATTTTTTAAAATATATACTCTACAGTGATTTACTTAGTATTGGAAGTAATGGTCTATTATGTTATTCCATTTATTAGTAACTATCTTTATAATTTGTGTCAACTTCACAGATAAATAACGTTGAGAAGTCATTAGGTGCTTACGCTTTGCTTAATAATGTAATGAAGAATTTCTTAACAAACATATATATTGAAAAAACTTGCTTTAACTTACTACCATTCAATCCAAAAAATCATTACAAATGTTCTTGCAACTTCACCAAAATAGCATTTAAATATTGAACTAAAAGCAAACTTACATATAATATATCTCCAATCTAAATCTCTTACAAAGCAACAATAACCATTGCCATGGCCAGAGCTAACAATGCTACAACCATGAAAACAAACACTACATTGAAACCTCTACTCTTCGAGTCAATCTTTGATATTACATTTTGATAAACCTCTAACATATCAATTCTACTTTGTAACTCTATTAGTTTCTGTCTCAAATCAGCATCTTCAATCTCACAAATGGGTGGTACATTAGACAGTGGAGGTGGAAGCTAGAGGTGGAAGCTCGAAACACCAGCAGAGCAATCACAATATACATGACAGTGCCTATAATGCTGAAGTATGACTTCTTTTTCATATGAGATGAATATATATTCATCATTTTATAGCCAGCACTTTCTATTCAACAAAGTTGAAAGTTTTCTAAACAAAAACTATTTAGGAAGATTAGTTAAAAATTTAAATAATGCATATGTTTAAAATAATAAAAGTATTATTAGCATTTTGCATTATGGGAAACTCATCAAAATGTCACCTTTGAATAATCTAACGGCATCATTCTTGTGCTAACTTCATGGCAGGATTCTTCTAGGCTATTACTATTACCAACGCTCATCAGAATGACCTCAATGCCATTAAATCGAAGAGTTGAAGTCCCTGCTTCAGAAACCCATATGCATAGGAGGTCAAACACAGAGGTGTCAACTGGTTCAGTGTCAGAGGAGAATTTGGGTGACTGGAGAAACTGTGTACGAGACTACTACCACTAGAGAAACCGTGTCTCCCTCCATGGCAATTCGAAAAAGACGAACTTCCTCTACTTGGCATCATCGAAACTGAACCTAGATATGTCGATTCCTGCAGATGAAGAACTAGGGTTTCATGAGACCTTCAAAGATGAAGAACGAGGAAGGAGGAGTATTTTTGATACGACTGCGTTTTTAATTAACAAGCCCAGGGACTGTTTTGTCCTCTTTGCACACGTGGACACTTAACGGCCACGTGTGCGAGTTAACGTGCCAAGTCAGCAATTTCCGTTGATGAGTCACGCCGGAAAATAGACTAGGGACTGATATGTCTAATAGAAGAAAACGATGGGGATTAATCTGTGTATTAATTTTTCTTGGGGACTAAAATGTCCGCTTTTAAAATCCTTGGGGACTGAATTGGGTAATTACTCTTATTTTTATGTTGAGACGTTATTTTCGGTTAAAGAATTTAAATATGGAGTAAAGATGTGTATTTTTTTTAGAAATTGAAGTTTTTGGTGTATATATAGGTAGGTGGACGTTGCAGACGTGCAGGCACAACACGCAGATAACGTGTTGACTCAGCACGCAGCCCACGTGTGAAAATTGAAGTTTTTGGTGTATATACAGGTAGGTGGACGTTGCAGACGTGTAGGCATAACACGCAGCCCACGTGTTGGACACGTGTCCAAATCTGAAGCAACATACAAGCTCTATGTTGACACGTGGCACTCATCCGTCAGCACGCATGATGCGTGATTCCTATGTGGCAGGCAATAAGCAGGTTGCGTGTTGCACATGTGGCAGACGTTGGTGGGATGGTTTAGCAACACGTAGCCTGCGAGGTGAGTATTCTGCCTATAAAAAGCAAAGTTTGTAACCATTTTGCTTCATTTTGAGAGAAGTGTTTTCCTCCAGGGTCGGTACGATGGAGGGCACTGCAAATATAGTGGTTTACCACAACGGTGAGGTCGTACGAAATATGTATGAGGGTGTGAGCTTTGCGTGTGAGAATATGTTTCCGTTTGTCATTCCGTACACTATAACGTTTGTAGAATTAAAGTACGGGCTCTGTCAAAGCATAGAGGCTGATATTGTAAAGAGGGTGACCAACATTCTATACAGGAGTCCAGTTGTCGTATTTAGCCGCCTGATACAGTTTGAGATTATGCCAATAGTCGAAAAAACAAGTATTCAGTAGATGTTTCATATTCACCAGCAAACTCAGGTGCAACACCCGAGGATTGAGTTGTACGTTGAGTTTGAGCGTATTGTTGCAGATGAGGTTCAACATGACCCAGATGTGCAAGATGACAGAGTTGAGGCGTACTTGGGAATGAATGATGATACCGATGAGGAGTTCGAAGCTGCGTACGAAGCCGGTGATGAGGACGATGATAGCGATGGAGGAGGTGAGGTAGTGGCGGAAACTTTATTGGTTCCAGCCGCAGTTAGTCAATCGATGGACGTTCCACCCTTTATGCGTAGCTTGGATTTTGACTCCATGCATGCACCGGAGTTTTCCGAATATGCAAACATAGGTACGTGAGCAGTGGGTAGTATGTTTACTTAATTTTGTTTTAGCGGATCAATGAATGACAAATTTGTTTTCTTTTAGGTGTTGCTAATCCTGAGGATGGGGAGTTTAGGATCGGAATGGAATACGGTTCAAGAAAATCAGTCATTGCGGTAATTCAGAGTTACACTATCTCCAGAGGCGTCGATTAAATTGTTTATGAATCCGAGCCACAGACATTCTATGCAAAGTATAAGACTTACGGACGTGGGTGCGATTGGCTTATCTGAGCCAACTTGCTACAGAAGAAATCCTGTTGAGAGATTCGGAGATACAACGGGAGGCACACGTGTTCCATGGGAACGATCTCACAGGATCACTTCAAGTTAGACTCGGACACAATTGCTGAAGCTATGAAGCCATTGGTTGAATTCGACCCATCCATAAAGATCAAATCTATAATTGCGGAGGTCCAAGCAAGATTTAACTACACTATTAGTTACCGGAAAGCTTGGCTGGCAAAGCAGAAGTCGATAGCCAAGGTTTTCGGTGGATGGGAAGAATCTTACCAAGCTTTGCCATTGTGGTTCTTGGCGATGGTTCAAAAGATGCCTGATTCAAAAGTCCAAAGAAACACGACCCCTGTATAACATGAGTCAAGAGGGGGACGGTGTTAGGATACTTCATTGGGTATTTTGGAGCTTCAATCCATGCATAAGAGCTTTCAAATATTGCAAGCGCTGGTTCAGGTTGACGGGACCCACCTATACAGAAAATATAAAGGTTGCCTTTTGGTTGCAGTTGCGCAAGATGGGAATCAAAACATTATATATATCGATTGCTTTTGTCATTGTAGAGGGTGAGACTACTAATACGTGGCACTTTTTTCTCAATAATTTACGAACACATGTTGTAAGAAAAGATGGAATGAGATAATCTCCGATCGTTGTGAGTCAATTCGAGCCATAGTAAATCGTAGCAGAGGTGATTGGAAACCTCCGAGAGCATGGTAGATATTTTGTATTCGGCACATTGGCAGCAACTTCTTGAGGGAACTCAAGGTTCCGTACTTGCAAAAGCTTGTGGTCAACATTGGGTATTCAAGGACAGCGGATGCTGCAGTGGCTACTGAAGTGGATGTTGCGGTGGATACTGTGGTGGGTGCTGATGAATGAATTCCGACAGCTTCAGGTACATCCCGTATGATCCAACGTACTAACTCCGGGAATCGGCAGACAAGGTGAAGTTGATAATTGGTTGTAGACCTCGATCTCGTAAACGACTGTTGTGGCGGTTATCCCATTGTTGTATCCATTCGTCTTGAATCCTGCGCCAGTCATGGTGCTGTATTCCACGAAGAGTATAGCAATGCGTGTCAACCGGTATGGCTTGTATTGCTAGAGGGGGGGACTATGCATATCCGTATTGGCAAACCATTCAGTCCGCAGGAAGCCATTTGACACACTCAAATGACACTAATGGCCCTACCGTGTCACAGACATCAATGTGTGCGTGTAGGTCCGCAGGAATGATGATGCCGACATACGACCTCTAGACAAACTGCAAAATAATTCGAGGGACATTAGATTATTAATAATACTATAAATTATAACAGAAAATCTCAAAACCCATACTCACCTCTTCCATAAAGTCGATTGCGTGCCTAATAGACGCTGAGTCATATCTCACCATTTTCGGCGCTGTGGATGATGACTCCATCTGCAACACAGAACATTATCCACATAGTTTGAATTACATCTTGCCAGTAAACCATAAATAACATACATGTTAAATTTCAATAAAATAATGACTGTTACCTGCATGCCACCGGTATCTCAGCCGGCGCAAGCTGGTGTCGGAGAATCGGTGCCAGCCACCGCATACGCTCCCACGCCCAAGCAAACAACAAATCAAGTGGGTCATCCATCTCCTTACAATTGTACCGTGATGCACGACACAATGACCTATAAAGGTGCGCGAGACAAGCTGACCCCAACTGTAATTGCAATCTGATCAAAGTTCTGGTAGATACTTTGCATGGGCATATACCGTCGACTTATCCACGAAGAGCGTGGTACCCAGCAGACAGAAGATGTGACACCTAACATAGCGCATAATAGACTCCGTCCAAAGGTTGTGTGTCTTTAATATGGCGAACCCATGAAAGATTTATGTAGCTCTTGGAGGAACTGCTCACTTCGTTGCCAAATATCGCGAGGCTCTGTGTGACCAAGAAGTCGTGACTGCTAGGTCCAACCAGTCACAACCTCTCCATCGATCGGTAGGCCGAATATGTGTAACACATCCACTACTATAACCTCACCCACTAGCATTACAAACGTATGTGTCTCTGGGCGCCACCTTTCCACAAGAACAACTAACATTGCGGAATGTCTTCTGATCATTCTAACTCTCGAGAGCTGGTAGAATCCTGTGGTCCGTAAGGCTTGCTCAATCTCGGAATGCCACGTCTCTGGTTGGTCAAGCTTACGGGGCAAAAAATTCCTATTAGCCTGGTAAAGTTCAACCACAAAAGGAATTAATTTAATAAATAGCAAAACGAATAAATTGATAACTTCTTTTAACAGAAAATAAAATAAATAACAATTACACAAATTCGAATTTCTTATTATTCACATCTATATTCTTTGTTAGTTTCACTATAACATATAATTATATATTATTGGCTAGCAAAATATATGTTTATAATTCTAATACTGATTTTGAAACCAAAAAAATCACAAAAAATTCAAATTTTTATGTATAAATATTTTTATTATTTTTTAATTTAATCATCAAAATTTTTATAATATAACAATAACCACAATATTATACCAGAAAATTTTAAAAAATATATGTCTTATTTATCAATTTAAAAATTAACAAAAATATCATATTCTAATAAAGAATAAAAAGAATAATCTTCATTAATTTTAATAATTATTAAAAATATAAAATACCATATTCTAATAAATAATAAAAATATATATTAATTTAAAAAAATTAACATTAGTTACAATTTATATTAATATTTAACATTACATTTAGAATAATAATATCCAAATAAATAATAACAAACTACTAAATTAATGTTAACTAAGTAAATACTAATAAATTAAACAAAAATAACAAACTTACATAATTAAGATGTTCCAAATAATTGACTACATGATTTTTAAGAGACGTATAATTACGTACCATTTTAATTATTTTAATCTCACTCTCAACCTTAAAACTAATTCAAAACCCTAAAAAAATCCCAGCCTCAACAATAAAAGGCAACGAACCTCCAACCTCACCACCTCTCAACAATATAATGAGCAATCAACCCCAACCCCATCACTCTTATACACGGGCGCTACCAACCCCCAACCTCCCACTATAAATGACGCTTGTTTCCGAAGGGGCCTGTCTCTTGCATGCAGACACGGGGCAACACGCAGCCTGCGTGTTACTGCATGCTTGACAAATGGCGAAGCAACACTAACACGCAACTTGTGTGCTGCCTGGATGGCCGACACGTGGTGTAGCGTGGTTAACTCGCAGCCTGCGTGCTGCTTGGATGGAGACACGTGGCCTGCATGCTGCTTGAATGAAGACACCTTCACTTGCTGAGCTAAGTATGTATGGTTGCCTCTTGCATGGAGCAAGGTTGAGATGAGTATATATGGTTGCCTCTTGTATGTATGATTGCCTCTTACCTCTTGTCTCTTGCATGGTCGACACGTCAGCACGGAAGCTGCGTGTTGAGCAACACGGAACCTACGTATTGGCCAACGTTTCTGACGGTTCCATAATTCTATAAAACACTCCAAACACCAATATTTAAAAAAGAATATCATTTTTTTATATATAAAATAATTTCCGATTATTTTCACCTTTTTATTTTGTTTTTGTTTGTTGCGAGTGCCTCCTTTTTTGCTTTTCCGTATAAAAAAGAAAAATTTTGCACTAGTGGATGTCCGGAGACTGGATAAGGGCGATTGGGCTAATGATTTACTTCAAGTTAGGATCTTTGATATTTATGACCAAAAAATAAAATAGGCATTTTTTTAATCCTTTATTAGACATGTTTATCTATAATATTCTATAAGTAAATGAGCTTGTTTCAAATAAAACTGAAGAACTTTATTTATTTTTAATTTAAGCTTAAATATGTTTTGAATTTTTATAAAATATTCAATTTTTTTTTATTTTTGGTTTTTATGATTTTTTATTTTTAATTCATTGAAATTTAAAAAAAAATTCTATTTTGAGTTTCAATATTAGTTTGTTGCATTAAGTATTAATATAACAAGACATTCAACCAATCATATTTTTACTTAATAGAACAAACTAAATGCAAAACCTAAATGGAAACAATTCTTGAATTTTCTTAAACTAAAAAAAAATAGTTTATAGAGACTAAATCTTTTTGAACCTAAATTAAATTTATGAATATGTAAATTTTTTTTGTTTGTCTTTTTTTTAGAGTGGTTTTTTTTTGTCCTATAAATTTGACAATTCTTAATTTTAGTTATCATACAATACATCCACACACTCCTTATACATTTATTACACATTATAGCAACGGCTAAAATATTTTTTTCATCGATTATAATAAGAGGAATTCAAACCGAAAACTTTTTAAGTAGAAAAAGAGAAACCTCTATATTTTTTATGATAATAACAAGGATAAATAATGGTCCAGTCCCAAAAAAATAAAGTAGGGACGCAGTCAATAGTTGCGGGATCTTACTCATAAAAATGCCCAAACAAGTGGCATTGTGGACTGTAGTAGGAGTACGAGTTAGTTATAACGTTATTATGCTATTATGGGTTGGGTTTCACTATGCTTTCATGTGGTTATGGCCTATCTAACTGGGCTCCAACTAAATTGGCCCAATTATCTATAGTTAATTGACTTTAGCATTGAGTGAACTACATGACAAAAAAAATTGAGCAAATTTTCAATTTGGTCCTTTTTATTTTTTACGTAAGACAATGCAATCTTTGACAAAAAAAAAAAAGAGTCACTTCGACCCTTATCTCTCATTTCCGTGAAACAACACAACCCTTCTGTGAGTTTTGCCGTTAAATCCTAACGGAAATTGCTGATTTGACACGTTAAGCTGGTGAGATGGGCATTAAGTGCCAACGTGGATGGCTAAAAAATAACAGAGACCAGTTTATCCTAAAATCCAAATCAGCTAAGAATTTATTTATTCCTATTCATTCAGACAAAACGAAGTCGTTTTATCGCCAAATTGGTCAGAAGCCTCTTTGTCAGAGACCTATTTGTCTTACAAATTTTGATATAATATTTTTCAAATTATTTTTTATTATATTAATATTTATGGTATAATAAGTATAAATAAATTAATAAATTATTCAAATTTAAAAATATTATTTATTATAAAATTAAATAAATAATTTTCAATAAAATTTTTAAATATATAAATAGTAAAGTTGAAATACAGTTAATAAATTAGTAATGATAATCCTGTGATGTATTATTAGTTTTATGATCTAAATAATTTAACTAACAGAGTAGAAACTAATAAACAAGTTATTTAACATATGTGTCATATATAATAATAAGAATTTAATTTTGATGTAATGCTAGTGTAAATAGTTTTATACAAGTATACAATTACATAATATCATATTAGTAAAAATAATTACTTTTTATATTGATCGCGTAAATAATCATCCAAAAGAACAAATATAATTATATGATTGTGTAAAAAATTTTACACTGTCAATTCATCAAAATTTTCCTGAATAATGTATCTGTTTTGGTGATCAAATAAAATAATATATATATATATATATATATATATATATATATATATATATATATATAATCAACAAAATCAAATAAACGAAAATTGAATAATAAGGTAAAATCATAAATCTAGTGCACCAACTAAGTGATTAACCTAGAAGTAAAATTATGTAAAAATAAAAAAATTTATTTCTATTTTAATGTTTTAATAACATCAATATATTATGTGTCAAATAATTGTGGTTCATTTAGGATGATTATGGCACGTGAAAAAATTTTCAATTTTTTGGGCTTAGAAGATAATAATTCGCTATTTTATACTTGTAAGTTTTGAAAATATATAGAGAAAATTTGAGGAAATAAAAAAGATATAAAACTAAATAAATGAATAAAAATAGGAATAAAAAATTAATAATTAAGAGAAAAAATATTTATTCATGAGATATAAAAAAGTTTGACAAGTGTCAAGTTAGGAAGATAATTAGATTTTTTTTTTTAGACAAATAGGCCTTGACAAATTATTTAACGTTAAAACGATGTTGTTTTATTTGAATAAATTAAGGTTTAATTATTCTGCAGGTCTCTATAATTTTACCGAATTTTTAATTAGGCCCCTATATTTTTTTTTAATTGGGTCCCTATATGTTAATTTTTTTTTCAATTAAGTCCCTGCCGTGAGAATAACGTTTAAGATAATAGAATATTCTGTTTAAAAATTGAATATTCTTATGATTGGGTTAGAATAGCTAGTTAAACATACATTATTTTTTCGAAATACCAAAAGAATCCTTGGCATTTTGTCCTAAAGAAAAAAACGCTAGCCAGCCCTAACTTGCTCTCTTGCTCTCTGGAGATCGTGTCTATTGCATTTCTCCTCCATCGGTCTGTCGTCTTCATCTATCTCCATCGTCGTCCGTGACGAACGCTTGGTGATCGTCCATCTGTCGCCTCCTTCTGTCTGTACTGGTCTGTTTTGCGTTGTTCTGTTCTACAGTCTTCTGCGCCGTTCACTCGTCGAAGCCCTCGCCGCCCCTCGCCATGCTTCGCCGCGCCTCACCTCGCCTCGCCGCGTTGCGCCTCTCCTCGATCTGCCTGTACTCGATCTGTCAAAACAGGTGACATTTTAAATTTTTTTCAAATATAGCATTGGTTGAATACCTATTTCTTGAATTGATTTCTGAATTTTTGTGATAGAATAGTTTAAGGTTTACAATATGAATATATACGTACATCGGTTTTGTTAATTGGTGAATTGACATATGAATTAGTTTTGATTATTATGAATTTTGTTTATTGTTTATTGTTGTTGTTGTGATGATGTTGCTTTATTAGGATTCTGTTTCTCTTTTTTTTTTAATGTAGTGATGGGGATTCAGATTTTACCATAAACATATATCATGGTGGCAAGTTTCATGATATAGGGCATGGACTAGAATATTTAGGGGGAACGGTGTTGGAAGACCTGCATTTTGAGCTCGATAAATGGAGTTTGCAAGAAATAGTTAGTGAGCTAAAGAAGTTAGGGTACAAAGGGTATGCTAAGATATGGTACTATGAACCAAGGTGTCAATTGAACCTGGGTCTTAGAGAGTTAATGAGTAATGAAGATGCCATGAGAATTGGTAGGTTATTAGCAGGGACGAATCTACCTTCAACCATGTGGGGGCAAGTGCCCCCATTGAATTTTTATAAAACTTTATGTAGAATACATAAAAAAATATATTTGCCCCCACTCAAGAAATAAATTTGACCCCATTAAATTTTTTTTGTTGGTTCACACACTTCTCAATGTATAAAAATGGAAAAAAAAAAGACACGAAATATAAACATTAATCAATAATAAATATATAAAAACACCAATATAAAACACATCAATTCAATTTTAATAAATAAATTTATTATCATTAAAAGTTGATACACTACAACAATGTTAAAATAAAATGATTTTTTATTTGTTAATTTAGTGCTTAACAAATTAAAAAAATTAAATAAATATAATGAAGAGCCAAAATTTGACTCCATTAAACATTTTTTTATTATAAAAGATTAAAAATTTATCCATGAAAAATATACTTAGTTCGCTTAACATTAATAAAAAATTAATATCTAAATTATTTGAATATTTAAAAATAATTTTAAATTTTTGGTATGTTTATGTAAATAAATATTATCAAAGAAATTTTTTTATAAATTGCCTATATCAAAATTTGTAGCTGAATTTTAAAATCTAATCAATGAAAGACTAAAAAAAATTGAAAATAAAACAAAAAAAAATGTTGTCTGAAATTAAATGGCTTAGTTTCTAAAATAAAAAAATTACATAGACCCGAAAAAATATTATTTTTTATTGGTATTTTTTTTAAATTAGTTTTAGGTTTGCCAGTAACAATAACATTAGTTGAAGAAACCTCTTCGACTATAAATATTATAAAAAGTCGATTTCGTAATCATATGGGAGATGAATGTTTAAATAATTGTTCAATAACATATATAAAAAGAAAAATATTTGATTGGATTGACAATTGAAAAAATATAAAACCTATTTAACTTATTATTTTAGTGTTTAAATTTATTTGTTAGACAATTTGAAAACTAATTATATTTTACTATAACAAAATATAATTATAAAAATTATTATCATATTATATATGCATTGCCCCCACTGACAAAATTTTTTAGATCCGTCACTAGTTATTAGTGTCACAAACTGTTAAGTATTGCTCGGTGCATGTTGTTGATGGTTGCAGGGAAGGTAATGGTATTGAGATATGTTTGAATGATAAGGATTATGTGTCAACTGAAGCTAAGTATAGTGGCAGTGATTTAATAGAAGTAGAAATTGAAAGTGAATCAGAGTCATCTAGTGAGGAGGATAGATTTGATGATAGTGCTAATGATGGAGATCACGATGATCATTTTGGTTTTGATGTTGAAGATGGAAATGATGGTGGAGCTTCAAATGCTTTTGGGGGGTTCGATGGCCCGCTAAATAAACATGACAATGCTCAAGCTGCTAGTATTGATGTTGCTGTTCATGATGCCGCTATTAGTAAGGATGTTGAAGTTGGAGAAATTTCTGAAGGTTATGAAACTGAAAATATTGATAGATATGAGGGAGATTCGGATGATATGATTAAGAAGAGAAGATACCCTAAATATAATGAGATTGAGATGAGCAGGACTATGAGTTTAAGGTGGGATTGAGTTCAAGTCACTCGGTCAGTTTAAGGATGCTATTAGAAAGCATGCTTTGTTGAATGGAAGGGATATTAGGTATATCAAGAATGATAAGGTTAGATGTAGAGTGAGTTGCAGAGGGAAGAAAGGGAAGTGTAGGTGGATGGCATTTGCATCCAAAGTTGGTAGTTCCAATTGCTTTCGGCTGAAGACCCTTAATGGAAAGCACACTTGTGGACGAAATTACAGTGATATGCTTGCATCAAGTAGTTGGGTGTCTCAGAAGATTGTTACCAATATTAGTAGGGGGAGGAGATGAAGATTGCAATAGTAATTCAAACCATTTAGGACAAATACATGGCTAATATTTCAGTCACAAAGGCTTATTGGGCAAGGAGAAAAGCGAGGGAAGAAATACATGGCAGGACTATTCTGTAATATGGCAAGCTGAGAGATTACTGTGCAGAGATTATGAGGACGAATCCAAAGTCAACTACTCAGATTTTGGTTGACAGACCTTCAATTACACACCAATCAAGGTTTATAAAGATGTACACATGTCTCAATTTTGTTAAGCAAGGATTCTTGACTGGTTGCAGGCCTATCATAGGGGTAGATGGCTGCCACTTGAAGGGTGATCATGGTCAACAACTTTTGGTGGCTGTTGGAAGATATCCGGACGATAATTATTTTTTAATTGTTGTTGCTGCTGTAGAGGTTGAGACAAGAGACAGTTGAGGTTGGTTTATTAACCTGCTATTGGATGATATTGGACATGTCAATAGAAGAAAGTGGGTATTCATGTTCGACCAACAAAAAATTAGCACTTGATATTTAATTATTTATTAACTTGCTATGTATTTATATTAAACATATTAAGGTATTATTTATTTTTAATTAAGTTATCATTATGTATTTATGCCAAGACTTGGCAAAATACTTGGGTATTAATTAAGTTAAGACTTCATAATAAATTTATTAATATAATTTATTTAATTTTTAGTATTTCATTATATTTATGTTTTTTTTATGTTTTTGGTTTATATTATTTATTATAGGGTTTGATGTAAGTTTTTCAAAAGATAATGTCAGCTTTAGAGCATAAACTATGCTTGAGGCATTTGTATATCAATTACAAGAAAGCATATGGTGGTGAGATCCAACAATGGTGCTTGAGCATAAACTATGGTGCTTGAGCATAAACTATGCTTGAGGCATTTATCAATAGCTAAAGTAATATTTATAGAAGAATGAAAGAGGAGGATGACT
This sequence comes from Arachis ipaensis, assembly GCF_059453495.1. Lineage (NCBI taxonomy): Eukaryota > Viridiplantae > Streptophyta > Magnoliopsida > Fabales > Fabaceae > Arachis > Arachis ipaensis. The sequence continues at coordinate 127,024,246 of NC_142438.1, forward strand.
CAGCTGATGCACATCAACCAACAATACTATGAAAAGTTGGCTAGATCCAAAGTTCGGGTACTAGAGCCACTTCACTTTCCTTACTAAGAACGATATGTTGAATAATATTTCTAAAGCTTTCAATGGGAGGATTTTGGAGACAAGAGACAAGCCTATATTTATAATGTTTGAATAAATTCAGTGTTATTGAATGTCTTGATTTGCTGACAAAAAAAAGAAGGCCAAAAAATATGACGGTATAAATGAAGGGGGAGACTTACATAAAGATGGCCAAAACAACTTTTTTTAAAGTTACTGACGTGTCACTTTATGATTCGTTGTTTATTAAAAACCGGTTATAAAATCAGTTTCTAAACTAAATGCTTTAAATTCGGTTTGACCCGGCTGGTTTAAATAATCCGGTCTGGATCTTTTTTTCCTAAATCTACAACACTACGTCATTTCACAGTCCCTTCTCCTTTCTTAACATCACTTCCACAGAAGCTCTCTCATCTCTCATGCTTCATTGACGCGAACCCAAGTTTTCTCCCTTTATCGGCATCGGTCTCCCTCACTGTCTCCGACAAGCTCGTCATCGGTCTCCTGCGGTCTCTGATCTTGCGTGTCTTCCCTGCCTTCGTCGTCATTGGCGGCAGTAGCAGTAGCTCCCGAAACTGGACGTCGTCGCTGCTTCGTGTGTTGTCACCGCCTCGCAATCAGTCTCGCGCTGTAGTTGCGCCCGTCAATGCTGGAGACAGAAGCAGCAGGTCCCCGACTTCCTCCTTGCCTTCAGCGATTCCTCGGCTTCCTTTGCACAACCTAGTCCCAATTTGGTGAGTTCCAACAAATTTTCCTGTTTGTCTCTTTTGTGTTTGGTTGCTGTGTTTGATTTTTTTGCCAAAAATAATCACATTGAGCGAAGATCACCAATATAGGCACATGGGTATTCATAAAAAGATGAACTGTATGAATGATTGAATCCAAAATTGGGGTTTTTACTATTTTATTAATAATTATACTATTTTTCTTCTTAAGAAAGTAATTTATGAAGTAAATAATATGGAAGTTTATACAGTTTATTCAAACATGATCATTCCGAATGTTATGTGGATAGTGAGTTGATTATTAGAATTCAAGAAGGGATCAATCAATGTTAAATTGGAATTGTGGATCTCGTTGTACTTGATAGATGATCTTTTAGAAGTGATTTTATGTGATTTAGCCAATTAATTTTTTTTATTCAAGTGTTGTCCCTTTCTTTTGCCATTTTATCTATATAAAAATGTTTCTCTGCAACAAATATCATCATATAACACTATATATTAACAAAATGAGAGAGAGTATCATGTTGAATACAGTAAAAAATATGATTAATGTGGAGGTGTAAGGTAGTTTCCAATCTCCCCCTCTAACTAAAGTAAGAAAGAACGAGAGAGAGAGAGAGAGACTAGCACCAAGTCTCCATCTAATAGGCACATATTTGCACACCTAAAAATTAAAGAATGATTCAATTTCTAACCACCCTAGTTTGTGTTGCTCTTTATTCCTAACTTGTGGGGCTCTATCAAAGAATTAGATCATTCTTTATCCTAAAAAAGTAGACTATAAAGATGTTCATCCTCAGCTTCGTAGTTACATAACTGTATGTATAAGAACTAAAAAATTAAGTACATTAAGTGGAAAAAAAGTTCTGATTGGAGAAGCATCACTCATAGATATTCAATAAATTTTACCTGGTTGGTTCATCATATTCATATAGGGTTAGGTAACCAATAAGAAATCAAAGATATAAAGAATTTGTGGTTCTATTTCTTTCTATGTCATGTCTAATTGCAAATGTAATTGTTGTAAATACACACTACTATTACTATGCTGCTTTGTTATTTGAGAATGCTCGGAAGCAAGAGAAAAAATATACACATAAACATTTCTTCCCTTTACGCTTTGTATAATTCTACTGATGAAAGGGAAACAGCAATACACTCTATATATTGAGCCACAAGTTAATGCTTGCTAAAATGTTATCATTCTAATGCCTACTCTTGAATCTTGATAGCTTGATCTATTGCTGAAAAATCATTGAGATGAATTTGGTATTGATAACATTCACTGAAATTTGAGTTTGTTGCTATTCTACTCAAATAATCTTGATAGTTAAATATTTTTGTTGCTGAAAATCATTACTGAATTGAATTTGTTAGTGATTGAACCTTGAATTTATTACTTCTAGGCCCCTTGGGTTATAATTCCTCTTTGTATGTTGCGTTTTCTCTTCATAACTTGGTTTTAATTTATCAATTTTTGATTTAAAGTTTGAGTTGCATACAGAGCTCTTGTTAACTTCCATTTTAGTCCATTTTTTTAATTTAGGTTAAGATGTCTTATGAAGCTATCTACTACTTCTACCTGTTCTTGTTTAGGGGGTAAAATTTCCACTTTTTTACATATATAGAATTAGAAAGAAAACGAGTTTGGGTGCAATGGATGTTGATTCGAAACCACTCAATTCACAAGACAATGTTGAAGATTGCTTGATGACTGGTATGGAAGAGAATGTAAACTGCACTTGTGATTGTGGTGGCAGCAGTAGCAAGTGTGTTGTTGTGACGGCCGATAATATTATAAACCAGACATTTGAAACATCGGATGCGGCTTATAACTTGTATGTGCGTTATGCAAGGTGTGTTGGGTTCGGAGTTCGTAAGGGTGATACAGCGCGTGGAAAAGATGGAACACAACACAGAAGGCCATTTTTTTGCAACAAGGAAGGAAAGAGAGCTGAGAAATACATCTGTAATTCGAAAAGGAAAAGGGAGCATAAAGCGCTGACTCGTACGGGTTATGAAGCCATGCTTGCGGTGTACTTTGACACCAAAACTTTAGCTTGGAGAGTTAAAAAATTAGTTGAGAAGCACAACCACGATCTTGTCCCCCAATGTTTGGTACACCTAATTCCAAACCACCGCGGGATGACTGAGGCTCAAAAAGCTCAGGTGAACATCATGCACGATAATGGTCCACCAACCTCTAAAATAATGGGACTAATGGTAGGCCAAGTCGGGGGTTATGCTAATGTTGGGTTCACAAAGAAGGATCTGGATAACCACATTGAAAGAACTCATCGTGCAAAGCTCATTGGTGGGGATCCTAATGCAACAATTAGCTATCTACTTGGAAAGCTGATGTTGACCCCATGGCCATGGTAAGGTACAGTGCTACTGATGAAAGTCGGCTGGCGAATCTATTTTGGGTAGATGACATTTGTAGGGTGGATTATCAGTGCTTTGGAGATGTGCTTGCATTTGATACAACCTATCAGAAGAATAAGTACAGAAGACCATTGGTAATCTTCTCGGGTTGTAACCATCACCGTCAAACATGCATATTTGGCTTTGCCTTGATAGAGAACGAACAAACGAAAACATATATGTGGTTGTTGCAAAACTTTCTAGATGTCATGCTGAACAAGTCTCCTAGTGTTGTGGTCACAGACGGTGATGAGGCAATGAAGGCAGTAATTCAAGAAATTTTCCCAAATGCAACTCACCGATTATGTGGTTGGCACATTCAGAAAAATGTAACGGCAAACATAAAAAGCAAAGGTTTTTCCGACGACTTCAGAAGATGTTTGTATGCTCCATGGCATCCGGATGAATTTGAAGAATATTGGGAGAATATGATAAAAAAAATATGGGTTGGAGGAAAATGAATGGGTACTAAATGAATATCAAAAGAGGAAAAGATGGGCAAGTGCCTACTTGCGAGATAAATTCTGTGCTGGATTTAGAACAACATCAAGGTGTGAAGGGATAAACAACTTCATCAAAAGGTTTATTAGCATTCGCCAAAGTCTTTTAGAGCTGGTCCAGAATCTTGAATATGCTCTTAGGGATTATAGACACAACAAACTAGTTTCTCAATTTAAGACGGTGTACGGCTGTGTTAACAACTCGCTTAGCTGCATTGGAGCTTTGTGTTGCAAATTTTTACACACGGGAGATGTTTGGCAAAGTAAAAATAGAGATTGAAGGAGTGGTTGCATTAGATGTTATAAATGAGGAAAACATATCAACTACTGTTGTGTTAAAAGTGTGACAGAGGGCAACATATATACACCGTACTTTATGAGCGCAACACCGAGAATATGGAGTGTGAATGTAGTAGGTGGAGTAGTGAAGGCATTCCTTGTAGCCACATGTTTTGTGCCATGAAAAGGGTAGGTTTACAGAAGTTTTCAGAAAGTCTTCTTTTGAGAAGATGGTCCAAGGATGCCAAAAAGTATCTAGATGAAAGTTCAGTTGGAAGCACTGTGCAAGATAGAGAAAGAGAATTTTTAATGCGCTATGGCGCATTGTTAGTGGCAGCTACATAGATGGTATTCTTAGGAGCTCAAGATGGTCCTTATTTCCATGACACTATGAATGAAGTCTCTCGTTTGACCAAAACACTAGAGCAAAAGTCGTGCTTGAAAAGAGGAACAAGAGATTCTCCCATGCCGAACTTTGTTGGTGACCCTTCAGTTGTCAAGACAAAAGGTGCACCAAAGGAAAAAAAGAGAGAGAAAAATGGAGGTGCACTAAATGCAACAATGCCGGTCATGTAAAGAAGAATTGTCTTGTGAGGAATGAGGATGACAATTTGGGTGATAAGACTGGTAGTGGCACGCAGGCTAGCTTTGGTGCAAAAGAGGTCAGTCAAATTCAAAATTGCATTATGCTTTACTTGAATTAAAATAAACTGGTAAATTCCATGTTGTAGTTATACTTAATATCAAGTTTGACTTTATGCCTTCTTTTGTCGTAAGAGCTTCCCAAAGACCCTATGGCTTCTCAAGGGACGCAAGCTAGCTTTGGTACAGAAAAGGTCAGTAAGATACAATATTGCATTAGTGGTTACATGAATTAAAATAAACTGGTAAATTCTATGTTGTAGTTATACTTGATAGTATTTTTTACTGCATGTATCATTTCTTCATTGGAGCTTCTTAAAGACCCTATGGCTTCTCAAGTGACATCAGCAGTGCCAAATACAGAAGTAAATGCATCTGTGCAACTAGGGTTTGGGCTAGGTGACTCAGAATTGATTAATAGCCATAGGGTTCCCATCCCACCATATGGAAGTAATCAGTGGCTATTACAGGTATAAATAATAAGAAATGAATTATTGCATTGTTATAACTTAGTGATTAGTAAATTTTATACTATTTGATATCACATTATGAGTCGTTGAATTCCTTTCTTTTTCTTTGAAATTTGTTTGTGCTGTGGAGAACAGGTTGTACAACAAGGACAATATCCGAAGTTCAATGGAATGTAGTCGCATGGACTTGTATAGTGTAATGAGAGTATAGTTTAAGTTGTTATTTAAATTTTTGGATTTCAAATAGTAGTGCATTGAGGTTGATATAAAATTTTTATAATTAAATTTTTAGATATTTTCAGATTGATACTTCACAGTAAATTTAAATAGTTAACCTGACTAAGTTAGAATATGCTCTATTTTTGGTTGCTCATATACTCAGCTCTTTTGGTTTTTGTGTAAAAACTTTTAATTGCAAAAGGAAAACATAATAATCCATATCAGATTATTGTTGATTCTTATTCATGCTAAGATTCAAAAGGGTCTCTTGTGATGATCTGAGAAAAGAGAAAAGTGCCACTACCTCTTTATGCCTTCTTTTGTATGTCATATAATGTATGTATTGTGTATCAGTTTTAATTTCGTATTGGGATCATTGAGTTTGGGAACTAGAATGTTAGATACTTAGAATGTAGCTGAAAATAATATCATGAATCTAGAGGAAGATAACGAGCTTCAAAGGAGAGGGAATAAGAGGAAGCCCAACAAACTCCAGTACATCAGTGGGAATAAGAGTAATCCCAATAATCTTTGCCTGCTCCAGTTTCTTTGAATTTAATTCAAAAAGATGAAATGCATGCTGAGATTGGTTGCATCACTGGCTATTTTCAGCTCTTTGACCGCCACCGTTTCCTCATTGCTAACACTCACCAAACACCTTCTTCAACTTCAAGTATTCTTTTTCAATATCCATTTTAATTTTCTTCTTTTAGTGTTCATAGAAAAATTTGATTGATATGAACATTATTCACATTTGAGAAGGACAACTGCATTATTTATATTTTCTTTTGTTCATAGAAAAATTTGATTGATATGAATATTATTCACATCTGAGAAGGACAACTGCATTATTTATATTTTCTTTTGTTCTGTTTCATCTTCAAGATTTTTGCTTCATGGAATCTTAGTCAAACATGTTTGAAGAAAAAAATTTTGATAAACATGTGAGAAGGATTAGTCTTCGTACATACTTAAATTGTTTCACATATATATCACGTGTATTTAGCTGAAGAGAATTTGTTGGTTGGCTGTCCTTAGAAACTAAAATTTTTTCACCTTAGGCCTTCATATAGTATACAGTTTTATTAATTTATCAGTAACTTGTCGAATTGCATAGATAGTTCTGTTTTCTTTTCTTTTCTTATTCAGTTTTCATTTGTTTTCGTGTGGAGTGATTCCGGTGGTTAAAGTTCTCTGACTCCACTTAGTTACTAGATAAAAGCAAAGTATTTAATTTATTGAACTATTTTATTAACTTATCTTCCATTTTGGTTCCTTCCAGAAAAATTAATTTGTACTCTGAAAATTCATATTTTGTAAACTTACGATTTGGCATGTTGTTGCGGGACAACTGGCTCAGAGAATTTATACTTAGAAAATAGAAGGTTTTTATGTGAAGGTGTTTTTTTGGAAGTTTTTGTTGGATACAAACTTCTCAAGATAAGTTAACATATCGTCAATGACACTCTTACGCTCTGTCATTGATGCACAACGCTTGAACGAGTCCATACATCTCACGGTCTCATAAAGTGAATTACCACTATGAGAAACCAATGACCTTTAAGGTAAATTGGCACAAAATCTACAACATTCAGAAAATAATTTTTAATAAAAATAGCCCTGAAATATTAATATTCCAATTAATTGAATGTTGACCGAAATTAACGAACCTCGTGTAAACTGCCAAGGTCTCCCATAAAGTTATCCTTGATGTATTTCATTGTGCTTGAACATTTCTATTTCAGACTTAAAACAATTTGCTACATTGAATATTAAACTAAGTGAGGAATCTTATTATATTTATAGTATAACTAGAAAGGTATATTTATATTGAAGAGTAAATTTTGAATTGCTAATAAACTTATAGAGAATGTCGGTGGCAAAAATTATTGGTTGCCTAATTTGATTTTACTTGACCCAAATGGCCCTTTGGTTATCATCGAACAAACTAAGGTAAGGACCTATGGATTAAAGACAATCACGGTTATGTTGCACTAATCCAAATTTTATAATTTGCCAAGCATAACAAAGAAATACTGCTGAAATAGATCTTACATCACCAATTATTGGCTTGCCGGGTATAATAGTTAGAAGAGTCTCACGTGTGCCCATACAATGATCGTCTGGAACAAGCACTAATTCAAGGCAGGTTGATGGGAAGTAGCAACTCTACACATATCATAATTCACGATTGTACTCTTATCTTACAAATAACACAGAGGACTAGATAAGAACAAATTATAACAGTTTGGTTTATTTTTATTCTTTTATTTAAAAAATTTAAGACAAAAAGATAATGATAAAAAAATATAATTATAAAAATTAATAACAATAATAAAAATAAAAAATAAATTGTGACATTTGTTAAAAAAACATAAAACTTTAACTTCGGACGGAGACCGGTAATCCACGTTTTTTTTCTTTGCACCTCAATGTCCTTTTTTCGTTATTGGTTCGTCACCCAAATACATTGCGGGGTTGGCGTCAAGGAAGCATTTCAAACTATCTGACGGTAGTGTAACAGTTGGAGCAGTATTCGAAAGCTTGACACCGTGACTTTCAATTTTTGATGAGAAACCAACCGTTTCCACAAACTTTGGCAGAACTATTGTTATCCCATCCACAACAGCTTCGCGTATCATCGTTGACAGTGCCTCGGCAACACCCTTTCCAAACTTCAAGATGCCATAAAATAAGACACGCATTACTAAATAATAAGGTAACAACATAGCAAATCTCGACATCACAAAAGATAACTACACACGTTTTTAAAAACTTTCTAAGAAAGCAAGGCATCTTCGGCTATGACAGCCAAAAAATATGTTACCTTCTCGTCCAAAGCAAAAAAGTGCATGTTCAATTCTCCCTTAGAAGTTACAAAGGCTGCCAGTGTTTGCTAGTCAAACCAAATAAATTTCAGTATTGATATTAGACTAAAAGAAAAATAAAAAATAAAAATAGATTACAAAAGATTGATAATCATATTTTTTATTTAACAAAAACAAGTATGATTACGTTACTCATCCTCTTTGCTCCTCCAGTTTATGATGCCTGGAAAAAAAGAGTGCTTAAGTTTAAAACATCACGTAAAACACTGTTATTTATAGCGATAACTTACAAAAATGGTGCAGAAATATAATTTTATTATAAAGATATCCTGATAAATAATAACAATATTCTAATTTCAAATTTGATATTCAAAATCAAATTCAATCTAGTAATTTTTTATAAAAATGTCCTACAAAATAATAAAGTTAATCCAATTTACGATCTCATATTCTAATTAAAGATCTTATATTGAAATTCTAATTTACTCATTTGTTATGAGAGTGGCCTGCTTCCACGAATCTCCACCGATGCTACGAGGAATCACAAACCACTACTCAGGAATCACACAATTACATAGACTTAGCGAAGGCCTTGTTGTCTCTGTAATCTCAACGGCAGTGGCTGCAATTGTTGAGGTGAAAAGAAGGGACAAAAGGAGAAAAGACCATTCTAACCCCATTAAGTCTATTCTGGCTTTCGTTCCAGTATGCTATATTTGGTGTTGTGGACATGTTCACACTTGTGGGGCTGTTGGAATTCTTCTACAGAAAATCACCTTGAGGATGAAGTTGTCAACATCGTTTACGTGGCTATCCATGTCTCTTAGATACTTTCTAAGCACGGTTTTCTACACGTTAACGCCATTAGGAAGAGAATAGAAGACTGTCGCGATGTGAGACCTGGAGAAGAGGAAATGACAGCGGTGATGGTCAAGTAGATTGGGAATTGAGAGATTTGAGTAGTGGATGGAAGGGGAAGGAAAAGAGAAAAATGTGAAAGCAGAAATGAAGAAATGAAAGAGCATAGTAGGGTTTCATAATTTCTCAAAGTAACTAATGCATTTTTTATTTATACATTTATTTTAAAATTAAATTAAGATAATTCAATTATAATTTAATACAAGTGTAATTACTCGTACTATACACGTGATAAAATTGAAATTATAATTTTAAGTTGTTTTGTTAAAATTAATTTGAATTATAATAATTTAACTAATAAAAAAGTAATAAGTTATGCATTGTTTGTTTTCTCTTAATTTAGTGTTAATTGTATTAACTCTAAAATAGTTATTAACCGATTTTAGTAATCTACTTTTTTCAATAAATCAGACATATATACTAAATGTGACCATAAATAATATAGTAATACCTAAATTCACCAACAATTGTTATATGTGTAAAAATATATCAAAATCAGCTGAAAATGAACAACAAATTATTAGAGAATTCTAATGTAGAAAGTTCTCCAATAAATAATAAATAATTTAAACCCACTATATAACAACTCAACACTATTCTTTGATGCCTGCAAAATATATATACCTGAAACAATACTATATTAATGTTATACAAAATTATATGAGTAACGTAATTATGAAATTATTTATCAGGAGAATAAAATAATACGAATTTTTATGATAATTCTAATATTCTCAAGCTATAAATGTACAATAAGAATGCATTACCCATTAGTACCTAGAATTTGTCAATTTTTTAAATTGATAGTAATAAATTTTAATAAATTAATAAATTTAATTAAGAGATTTCGTTATTACCTTTTCATTATAAGCTCTTAAAAACTTCTCTATATACCACATTCTTCGTACAGTTATCTTCCAAGCATCTGTAATCTTGCAACAGCACTCGCAGATCATCTTTACTCGTTACTCTTGCCTTTATTTTCCAAACTTTTTCATTACATAATCTACTATAGGTAATATACTATTGATAGAATCGTAGGCCATTAGGTATGAAAAATAATAAACAGAAAAAGAACTATGTATGAGGTACGAATTTTCTAGATGATAAATAATTGTTACAATTCACTATTACATACGCACGCACACACACACACTGTACATGGTAATAATTAGCCAATATTTTAAATGGAGATACTTGCTACAATTAGATAAAAATTATGTCATTATCTTTTGTTAACCTTTATGATTAATTTAATGAAGATACTTGCTTAGTATATGTGTTATCTATATTAATTATGTGCCAATATTTTTAGGAAAGAACTAAAAGAAGAAATATATAAATATATATAATATTGTTGCTCTATAGGAAGCAGATGTAAATTGCTACGTTCTTTTTTATTATATTATACAACTTAAAGTTATAGTATCATGTTATTATTAATTATAGATACTTGCTACAATTATATCAAATTTAATTATGAATCTAAATAAATAAAATAGATAACAATCAATATTTTTTTATATTCAATATTTACTGTAAATATAAAAAATAAAATAACTAATGAATAAAAATATGAGTTAAAAATAAAACATAATAATTAAAATTTAATTCGTTAACTAATCTTATGTCCATACATTATTATTATTATTATTATTATTATTATTATTATTATTATTATTATTATTATTATTATTATCCACTAATAGAATGAAAATAATATAACATTTAAGACTTATAATTTTAAATAAATCAAATTATATAGTTAATATCAAATAAATTAAATTAAATAGTCTTGTCCTATTTATCAACTATACTACCAATTAATATATTAATATTATATTAAATTATTTGATATTTGGATATCTAAACAAATTAATTATTGGATATGATATTCTTTTGAGGACAATTTATAGAAATAAAATGATTGAAGAAAACCTTTACGTAAATACAACATTGGCAAATTTCAGACGCAAATGCAATAAACACAATTGTATGTAATCCGCTACACCCTGTAGCAGAACCCAATTGCACGTAATCCACTACAGGCTGTCACGGATTACGTTGAGGACTTCAATACTCATAAACCGCTACACCCTGTAGCGGATTATGAATAGAGTGGGTGATTATATATACCTGTGTAATAGTAACAACCGATGATGCAAAATGCACGAATGTAATCGTCATTTGCAATAAGTCGTACGAAAATAATAGCCACCAGGCATTAACAATAACATAAAATAAGTTAACTACATAAGTCATACAAATATAACTGTCACAAGTCGTTAACCCCAACAGAAAATAAATAAGTCATAATTCATATAAGGATAACGGTTGGAAATAAGACAATGGGGGCTACTGTTGGACACCATCAACATCATGGTCACCCCCGAATGGACCAAGTAGGTGCGAACCTATGCCACATCAAGTCGGACGCCTAACCCTGGCCGCTCGCCGATCTCCGGGTGGAGCCTCATGTAGCCCTACTCCAAATGCAGATGGTGGCGTCCCCCCCCCCCCCATGCCGAACCAAGTGTTGTACGGGCTACCTGCGGGCTCATTCATGGGTCTCAAGAACCTAGGACGGCACATCCGCTAGCTGTGGCCTATACTCCGGAGGGTTGGACGGGCCACCTGGAATCGGACTCTGGTACTGACGAACGTCGTCACCCCATATGATCTCAGCAAAATCTGCATAGAATTGGGGTCCAGCCAGCTGATCGTCCAAATCCATGGTGAAAGTAGTGGTAGCAAGATCAGCTAACATCTGCGTGCTACACTCATGCAGTACCTGAGAGCTAGATACGTGAGTAAAAGGTGTACCACCCATACTAGCCTCTGCAGTGCCACCAACCTGAGTGTCAGTAGGGTGCCCACGGGACGATCCAGCCTCATCATCATGGTGGACGGGAGGTGCTCGTCCTGCACGAGCAGCCCGTCGTCTAGCACTAGATCGACGAAGGCGATGATCTGCCTGGCCTCTGTCATCACCACCAACCTGCTCTTCCTGCATCATGTCGTCGAGCCAGCGCCACTCGCGATCAGTGGCACGTGTCCCAATGCATCGTCTCCGCTCCACACGTCTGTTATCCGGCATATCCGACGCTGGAACTCTAGTCGGCGCCTGCAACGACCCTCTGAGTATAGCATTGTCCGGAACCTGGGTTGGCATGAACCGCTCATGGAACCATGTGAAGTGGACTGTGTATAACTTTCTCTTATCCAGTGGCAGAAGCTCACCAAATAAGTCCTCAAACCACTCCTATGCCGGTCTGGCCCCCTCGATGTGCAGGTGGAAGCCTGTCATGCACCCGGAAATAGCCTGGCCATCCACGGGCAGCCCGAGCTGGTATGCCACATCCTGGAGCATGATAGTACACTCTCTGAATGGCATATGGAAAGTGTGGGTCTCAAGCCGTCACCTCTCGATAAATGCGCTGACCAGAGGCTCATCTAACTAGAACCAATGTGCATTCAGCCTAGCCAGGTGATACAACCCAGCCCTCTCCAAGTAAGATATGATCCTATCATGTAACGGCATATTCTGTTGCCTACGGACGCTATACACACATCGGGTTGGCTGCATTTTCAGAAATAAAGAACACCGGCTTAATTTCTAACAATGACATCACCAAATTATAGCTTATGTTTCTATTCTTAAGCTACTTGGGTTTTAAAATTACTAATTTATCATCCACAACTTAAAATCCTACTTCTCTACCTTTACTATTAAATGTTAAATGTCAAAGTTTAAATTTTAAATTTTCATGTTCAAACCAAAAGCTAAACTAAGTCTTTATCTTTCTAATTAATAAATTACTTCCTTAATATTGAATAAAATATACAGTTATTAAAATATTAAAAGAAAACAGAGACACTTACCTCTTCATCGATGGTTCCGGCTACGTGAGCAACGCCGTCGAGCCAGTACAACCGCCGTTCATCTTCCATTCTTCCAATGCTCAAGAATTTTCTCTCCCTTTTCTCTACTTTCTCTCTCTAACTTTCTTTCCAAATTACTTCAAATGATTTCTGCTACAGCCTCACGCGGTATATATAATCACCCACTCTACTCATAATCCGCTACAGAGTGTAGCGGATTATGCACAAACACAATTTGGTCATAAACCGCTATAGGGTGTAGCGGTTTATGAGTATTGAAGTCCTCAACGTAGTTTGTGACAGCCTGTAGCGGATTACGTGCAATTGGGTTCCGCTATAGGGTGTAGCGGATTACATACAATGCGTTTGTTGCATTGGCGTCTGGAGTTTGCCAATATTATATTTGCGGAAAGGTTTCCTTCAATCATTTTATTTCTGTAAATTGCCCTTCTTTTGATTTTCTTTCTAATTTTATAACTTTAATATGGGTACAAGATAGATAAACCCTTATATTATTCGAAGAAAGATAATATTCTAATTTATTACTAATTATACTAATTATATTATTCGAAGAAAGATAATATACTAATTTATTCGAAGAAAGATGATATTATTCGAAGAAAGATAATATAATTTATTACTAATTATACTAATTATACTAATTATACTATAATTGTACAAATAATTTACTCTTCATTTATAGGTGTGCGAATATGTGGACATGCAGATCAGATCTGCGGATACATATTCGCGATTGATCGGTTTAGATAATCAAACCTAGCAATTAATATTTTCTTAATTATAATTTAGAGTTAAATACTAATGAATAAATATAACGAATAAATACTAATGAATAAAGTATTTTTTATTCAAAATTTACATCTATATATTTTTATTTATTATCTTTAAGAAATTATGAAAAGAACTCAATTCAATTATAACATACTAATTCTGTGTGATATTGTAAAATCCCATAATCAAATCAACTTAAAAATAGGTATAAATCCTTACAAAAAAATTGGCAATATTAACTTAAAATATGTATAAATAATTATAATAACGAAATAATAATAATAATAATAATAATAATAAAAAAAAAATAAAAAAAATAAAGTGGGCTATAGTTTACATATATATTCGAAATTTTAAAAAATTAATTTTTATAAATATTATAAAAATTAATCTTACTTAATAACTTTTATATTAAAGGTCTTTTTTAATAATTAAATATCTCTGATAGTCTTTTATAGTATTTTTTAAAATTAAATCTTATAAAATTTTTGAATCCAGTGATAGAAATGGACAAAAACTCTAACTTCAATCATACAATAGACAAATAAAAATCTTAAATAGTTATACTTTGAACATGTATTGATGTCATTAAGGTATAATGTAGAGGATGCTAACAAGTAAAAATCATAATTATAGAAACTAAAAACAAACCTATTACCTTTTTTTAAAAGAATATAATATTACAACTATTAATAAAATCTCATATTTTTTATTTTTATTTTTTTATATATATTAATCTTTTTTGTAAAAAAAATATGTTTTTAGGTTTTTTTTATTTATTTATTTCTTTTAAACCTATTTTTTCTCTATTTTTCTATCATATTCAAGAGACAAATATATTTTTAGAGTATTGATAAAATGGTTTCTCTAGATTGGTATCCATCTTAAACCAACAAAAAATTTGTCGCATCCTACAACCACACCGACCCTTTTAGAGTGTGGATATCTTATCCGATGCGGTGACCGTGCGGATAAGATAATATTCGCCGTTGTTTTCGTCAGCGATTATGTTAGGTAGCGTTTGGAAGAGCGACAGAGACTGAGATTGAGAGACAGAGACTAAGAGACTGAACTTGAAAGACAGAAACTAAGAGACTGAGACTGAAATAAGTCTCAGTATTGTATTTGGTGTAAAGTGGAAGACAGATACTAAAATAAGAATGAAGCTCTAATTTAATTTGTACACAAAGTAAATTTGGAATTGATTAATTGAAATGACAATATTTTAGGTGTAAAATGTTATTAAAGTTTCAGTATTCATCCCACCAAATTTTAGTCCCTTGTCCCCACTTGTTGGAGGTACTTTCTGAAATTTTGGGAACAGATTCTAAAATTTTAGTACTAGTCTTTGAACCAACAAACATGATATTGAGTGTCAATCTCTCAGTCTCCGTCCTAGATACTGAAATTTTTGTTTTCTCCTTTTCTTACTTTGGCTATCTTTTATGTCATAAAAAAGATCTTAATTTTCTTTCGGTACCATACTAAATTCACATTAATATATAAGTTCAAATTAAAATTCAAAATCTGCCATTAGCATCATCACTTTAACTTAGCAAACTGTTAACGAAATAAGTTCGAGTTGGCTATCGTTCTTCCTTGACTCAATTATAAATCTATAAACAAATCAAATTCATAATGTTACTATATTAATACAACGGCTTGTTTACCATTATTTTATTTTAATACTTGATTAAATTCACTTTAATTGCTAGTATTTTATTTTAAATTTGCTCCTGAATAAATTTTATTTTCATTAGTTGTTGTTACAAAAATAATTCTAATAAATATACTCTAATTAAGTGAATTAAGTTATTAAACATAATTTTTAGATTGAATTTTGAGAATAGAATAATATTTTAAATTTTATTTATGCATCAAAATCTCGTGATTAATGTAATTTACATAGTTATATTGATATTTTGTTTCCTAATGTATTAGATATGATATTATTTTTAATTCTTTATTATTGTATTAATTAATAATTTTTTAATCTTAAAAAATTTTATACTTACATTAAAATAAAAAATTTCACTTGTAGTCGGATATTGGTCATTTTTATAAAGAAAAGTTTATATATATCTTGCATTTCATGTATAATTAAAATTGATGATATTGTAAGAAAAATTTGACAAAAAAATTAAGTGATTTCATTCTTAAAAATCGGCCATCATTCAAAGAAAAAGAAGTAATTAAGGATCTCAATTAATAATCTGTGATTTAAGTAAAACAACACAAAATTGATATTAGGACTGGCAATGGGTAGGGTAGGATAAGGTTTGGACTCTACCCTAACCCTACCCGCGAGTTGAAAATCTCTCAACCCTAACCCTACCCTCACCCTAAAATTCTAAACTCTACCCTATCCTACTCTATTCACAGAAATATCAAATTTTTTCAAAGTAAATATAAAATTCAATCATTTTAAATTTTATACATATTAATAATAAAAATAAAAAACTAATGCTCTAAATTACTAAATTAACTAACTAGTTTTAGTGGTTTTTCATTTATTGTAAGTGATTACATAAGGGAGGTTGGGTTTTTATGTGAAGGTGTTTCTTGGAAGTTTCACAAGCGCACATAAACACACAACTTTTTTTCATGTCCAATGCCTCAATGAAAGTCCCAACAAAAAAAGGAAGAGACATTATGTTGATTGAATCATATACATATACACAAATTCGTGAACCTAGGGAAAATGCAGAATTATTATTTAATAATGTGACCTAAACTACAACTCACTAATTACTAATTTAACTGCTTAATATTGTACCCTCACGTACTTCCTCAATCGCAAAGATCTGCATCAATGACCCAAAAAAAAAAAAAAGGAAAGAAAATAACATGAGCTTACGTTTCCTTTTCTTTTCTTTGTAAGTCATAACTCATAAGCAAGCACAACACAAGGAAATGGTGTGTGTGGCAGTGTGGGTGGGTTGTGGCTTTGGGTTTCTCTCGTTTGTCATTCTGAAATTAGACCGGCCCACCCTGAAGAACCGGTACTGGTCAGCCGGTTCACCGATATGACATCTGCTTGTGAATAACGCAAAATGAAATTAAGAAAATGCGTAAATTTGCCGCATACTCCGTATATAAAAAACCGAAAACGGGGAACAGAAAGTGATAAGCGTCTGAGATGGGTGTGACGAAGGAACAAGTTGAATCTTGTTTGAAATCCAAACTCAACCCTACTCACCTGGTATGTCACTACTTGTTTTCGTTCAATTTCTTCTCCCAAGGGTTTCTTTCTTGCATCATTCATTCCACGCTGCATTTTTTCTAAGTAGAATTCTGGTTCTTTCATTTGCTTTTTTTCAACCACTAACAACCACTCTTTGATTCTGTTTATCTATACTGGATATGTTTCCTGGGAAACTATTAATTTTGGTATTCTTTTATTTTCTTACACTTTTTGTATTTCTGTTTCAGGAAGTAGTTGATACATCTGGAGGGTAAAAAAACCTCACTTTACTTTGAATTTTTTGCTATTAAACCGTTTTGTTGATGAAAAGCTAATAAAATTCATGTCGGTATTAGATGCGGTGCAAGTTTCGTAGTTGAGATTGTATCAGAAGAATTCGAAGGCAAGAGGCTACTGGAGAGGCATCGAATGGTGAATGCTGCGTTGGAGGAGGAAATGAAAGAGATTCATGCTCTCTCTGTCAAGAAAGCTGTCACCCCAGAGCAGTGGAAACAGCTGCAGCAAGACTCCAACCAAGCAAATCCTGCTGCCTAGGATCATGTCTTTTCAGTTACAATAATAGGGTATAAATAAGAATCCATGGATTCTAGTTGTATGTATCTTCACTAAACCCAAGTTTACATTATTAGTATGTATGAACTTATAAATGATTCATGTTTTTAATTTCTTTTTTGACTTGAGGATGCTTGGTTTAGATGATGAAAATTGTTAAAAGGTGGAAGCAATCTTAAAACTAATCTAGGAATACTGATGCAGTCTTCTTCCATTGAACTTAATCTACCTAAGAACTTATTAACTTAGATAGCTAGATTTTACAATTTTACATTTTTAACTCGAAAGTTTTACCTGGTTTGAGTTTTGTTATTTTTGCAACACTTGCACTTTGATTTTGAGAGAGAGAAATGTGTCCCAACATGCCGTCACTGTTAGGATAAGGAGTTTAATGAGTTCGGCAAGTGAGAGACCAAAGCATAAGGTATCTCGTGGACCACATTATGTGGCCATGATTCTGATTTCTGAACCACATGTCTCAAGAGCCCTATCCACAAACCGCAACCTTGCTCTAAATGCATGTTCACTGTTTCGATAGAGCAAAAATGATGGCACTAATAATAGGAACCACAGTCTTTATCAACAAAAACAAGATAGAGGCGCGTGCAGGGTCAGGCCATGATCTTATCCTGTGCTTCATTTTCTGCCTCTTATAGTTAAATCTTCAATGGCCGGTTATCATGTGAGTCCTGTGATTTTTAGAACCTTGGATATAATGAATCTTCAAAGATTGGCTCCGCCTGAGAATCTTTCAAGGATGAACAACTTGAGAATTGGTGACAGACCACTCTGGTTTAGACCCTTCACCATAGTTAAAGTTGGGGAACAAAACTTTGGCTCAGGCTTGGTTAAGGATGACACACTTGCTGAGAAGAAAAGGGAGCTTTACCAGGCAGTGGAAGGTATCCCATTTCAACAATATTGAATCTACTTTTTCTTTTTCTTTTTCATTATAAGCTTTTAGCATTGTTTAACAATGCAGAAAGGGTATGTGATATGTTTGAAATCAATTGCAATAAAAAATATGTTTCAAGGAATCAACAGGGGAATTTTTGGACTCCCATCTGCCAAGAAATTTGAAATTGAGAGTTTGGTGCAGCAGCTAGAATCTCAGAATCCAACTCCAGAGCCAACTCTAGAACTAGACAAGGTAACTTCAACTCTGCCTATATTATCTGATATCTGATTGTGATTGCAATTTATGAGCTATCCCTATCAATAATTTCTATTACATGGAAGGTGGCTGGGTGCTGGAGGCTTGTTTATAGCACAATCACAATTCTGGGATCAAAGAGAACCAAGTTAGGCCTCAGAGACTTTATCTCATTGGATGAGTTTTTTCAAACCATTGACATAGCCAAGGTACAAACTACAAAATTTTGAGTAGAGAGATTGTATATAACTTTGACATTAGAAGATGCAAACTGTGTTTCCAGTATTTCATCTTTGTAACTTTTATCTACTGAGTTTGAGCATTGGTCATTTGATTCTAAAATGGAGAGCAAAGCAGTTAACGTGGTCGAGTTCAGTGCAAAGGGGTTGAGTTTGTTGTCAGGACAGCTTAGTATTGAGGCTTCTTTCAAGATTGCTTCAGCAACAGTTAAAGCTCTACCTTCTTGTTTGACCAATCTTAATTTATTTCTCTGTAATCTATAACTATTGCTGCTGAGTAACTACCTAATTGGATAATACTTGAAATTCACAGAGGGTTGACATCAACTTTGCAAGCTCCACCATTACTCCTGATCAGGTAATGCTATTAGATACTGCATTTTTTCTCTAGCCTAATTAATCGGATTTGAATATTTGTCTGATTTTTCCAAGTTCAAATTACTTTCTTCCTTGCATTCACAGTTGATGCATGTATTCCGGAAAAACTATAATCTTCTGTTGGGCATCTTCAATCCAGAGGGATGGTTGGAAATCACGTATCCTAAGATCATATCATGGACAAACTAAAGGGCTGTGAAACTTGCTGTTTTTCTGTCTTTTATTCTATCATTGATGAAAATTCTTGTTGTTTCTTATTTCGATCTTTCTCATAGATATGTTGATGACACCATGAGGATTGGAAGGGACAACAAGGGTAATATCTTTGTGCTGGAAAAAATTGAAGATAGAAGTCGTAATCCTCAAGGTTAAGTAGTATTTTATTTAGGATAAATGTTGGGGTGACAATTTTTAAAAACTCATACTTTGACTCATCACTACATCATCATAAGATAGAGTGTGGAACTTGCTTTGATGGTGAGTTCACTCTTCATCCATCCTTTAGTGAAGGAATAAGGAGTTAAAGATGAGTTTAAAAAGGTTAGGTCGTCTTAACATAACTCGATAGGTTTGAGTTAGACATGTATATTTTTATTAATCCATTTTTAAGTATTTTGCCCCCTTTTTTTTTCTTGATAGAAACTAGGGCTGAAAAGTTGTGTTATGTTGATTATAATTACTGTTGCATTGTGAGTATTAGTACTCACTAATTGCCATTTTACCCTTACCTTGTATCAATCAAATCCCTTTATACTTTCTTTTTCCAACTGTAAAGGGCTAACCTGATTTACAAATATCCGATGGTATACTTTGGAATATTCAATTTATTTAAAGAGTTTAATTTTGATGCACTGACAGAGTAAAGTGTTTTATACAGTCGTATAATCACATTCGTTCTTTTGGATGACCATTCATAAGGTCAATGTAAAAGATAGTTATTTTTACTGATATGACATTACGTAATTAAATGTATATGTAAAATTATTTTACACTTATAGTACATCAAAATTAATTTTTATTTAAATAGTGTTATTAGCCAGAGTGCAATACAATATCCATGAAGAAGTTGGTTTATGAAAAAGAAATACGCTACTTCCATACTAATGTGGCATTTAAGTTATTAACACTATCGTTTGCCGTTTATGCAAACCAAAACTATCGTTTCGTTTATGCAAACCAAAACAAATGCATGGTGGATATAGTACTTATGATGAATAAGAAGCAAAAATATACATCGTATTTTATATTTAATTTTTCAATAATTAATTAAATATACTTGTTAAAAATACTAAAAAAGAATTTATTTTTCTTATGTTTTTAATGCAAATACAGTATATGAAATATAAAAAACTTAATTTTTGAACGGAAAAGCTTGGACAGTGGACCATTTGGATAGTATGAATGAATGGCAAGTGGTAAATGGCAGAGAGATTTCAATTTTCAAGTTCCAACCTCAATATTTGTGTCCGGCCCATTATTATATTTTTAACCGTTGCATATACATCCAACTTGGAGATTCGACATTCGAGTTCTCTCCATTTACTCCCAACATTTTGCTTTTACTCTCTCCAATAAGTGCAAATAAGTTTGAGTAGATAGGTTAAGTATATTATAAAAATAAATATTTTATAAAAATGATTATTATATTTTTAAAATATGTCCTTGGCAGAACTTAGTTAAATCCAAATAATTGTTTGTTGTCCCAATAAAGGAGAGGGAGCAAAGGGCAACGTTCATTTTTGTTATCTGTATTGAAGTGAGGAGCATCAATGGCAGAGTACGAAGGTGAAGGTGTACCGAAGGAAACAGCACTGCAAGCATTGAACACCATAATCCAGCTTCACTTCGAGAAGACGCTGGAGAAGAAGCGCGCCATTGACCTCCAAAAGAAAGAGCTCCAGAAGCTCTTCCAGCTGCTCTTCATTTTCCTCTCACTCGTCTTCTTGGCACTCTCTCAGTCACCGCAGCGCCTCCAATGCCGCCACTGCTGGATCCCCATCACTCTCCTCTCCATCGCACACCTCATGTTCTACGTCTCCGTGGCACAGACCCTGAGGTGCATCAATGGATTCAAGTACCAGAGGAGGTGCCACAAGCTCACACTTGGCTTGGCCACCGAGAAGCTCAGGGACATGAAGCTAAGACTTGCCAACACTGACTTTGTTGCTGAGGATGACTTTGAAATTCACTACCAGGAACCACCTGACTCCTACTTTGGTAAGTTCAAGAGGAATTGGGCTCTTCATTTTGCCTTCTTGATCTTCATCTATGGCTTCATGGTCTCTGCCTCTGTCGTTCTTCTTTGCTTCTAGTTCACATTTACTCAGTCAAATTTTCTTGTTTATGTATCTCTTATCTTTTCTTAATAAATTTGTGTCTTTTTAATTTTTATTACTTTATAACTGTCACGAGAGTGACACATTTACCAAACAGGGGCCTAAATACATAAAGCTATGTAAATGTACACAAAAAGCAACTTTTTTTATTTGAATCAAGTTACAGCTGGATGTATGAATTCATTTGGAAATTGGAACCCACAGCATTATTGGCTACATCATCAATCATCAGTTTTTGACTCATCATTAGACAACACACTCTATTATTTGTGCCTATTTTCTTGCCAAAACATTGTAAGTACTAATAATGATGGTCAGTGAACTTTGTCATGCACATTTGAATGGAGTAGTACCAGTAACATGTATGACTGAAATGTTAGGTTAATATATTTGTTGCGTGATTATGTGATAAAAGGGAAATTGATTGAACAGTGTATCTTGCCTTATTTGGTTGTGTAATGTGTACTATCTTAGACCATAAATGCAGTAGATGGTTCAAGGCTAATCCAATTATTGATCAACATCTAACACATGTCAATGGTGGATGGGAATACACACCGAAGCAAAAACGATTTATTTATTTGTTCCCTGAATTCAAATTCTCACATTCATTCCATTGCTAGTAGTCTAGGTATTGAACAATCAAAAATAAAAAAAAGAAAAACACAATATTCGATTCAGATTTTATATTTGTCACTTGAAAGAAAGTTTCACCTAGCTATCAGGCCAAAACACGATGGATTATGGAATGTGGATATGCTGATATCCGCCACATGCGCCCACCATACTCACAATTCACTAAAGGGGTTGCTATGTTACCACTTATTTAATAGTTTTATAAGAAGGATTAAGAAGCATGCATGCTTATTATATGACAAGGAATGATGGGCACCACGTTCTAACTTGTAAGTTGTAACAATAAGCACACCACAACTACCATTTTATTCAGTAGTTTTCTCATATTCTTTTTCTCTGCCTCTATATATTTTTGGCGCAAAGAAAAACCACCACACAGCACTTCAATCATAGTGCAATACATGTCTTGGACGGAAGTTGAAATACAATTAACTGTTTTAAATTTATATATATTTTGTTTGGATTTTGGTTTTTGGACTATGACACAAAATATCGACCAAGTTTATATTACTTATGTCCGAGAAGCAAATATGACTCCTCTTTTCCTCTTTTACGTAAGTTGACTTAGCAACTTTGTAAGATGCACGATGTTTAATGCAAAAATAATTAACTTTTATTGACAATAAGAAAGTATACAACTAGGGACCGACCTATATATATTGTAATGGGCCACTTGCTCTCACTACAATTTGAAATTTTGTCGAGTAGTATATGATAATAATATTTATTTGCTTCCATTAGATTATTGAATTTGATCCCACAATATTTTTTTATTCAACTTTTAATACTTAATAATCGTTTAAGAATTTCATATGGATGCTTATTAGAATTATCAATTTTCAATTTAAATAAGATTAGTGTTCTTTTTTAAAAATAAACTCAAAAGATATTATTTATCTTTTTTCAACTATAAATATCATGAGAGTTACTTTTGATTGTATGAAGAGTGAATTTATAAATAATTATTTAGTGATATATATATATATATATATATATATATATATATATATATATATAACAGATATTTCGGTTGTATTGTTAAAAAAAATTACTCAATTTTTTAAAAAATATGAAACCTAAAAAATAGAATTATATATTATATATTATTATTTAAATTATTATTTTAGTGTTTTAATGTGTAAATTATATATTTTGAAGACTAATCATATTTTACAATAATAAAATATAATTATAACAATAATTATACTATATGTATATAAAAAGTAACTACCCGTATAGAATACATATTGAAATACAAAATACATATTGAAAATGAATTAAACAATAAATATATTTATACACAAATACATAATAGTTAATAAACAATTTTATAGCTGATTTTTATGCAATATAATTGTTACGATGGGTAACCGGAGATTGTTGGGCTGGACTCGCTGGGTTGGCCCAATCGTCTGAGGAAGGAAGCCTTCGAGCGGGCCTCGCCTTGGGGGCCTCCGTCCGACTTGTGAGTATGAACGAATGGGGGTGGTACCTGCAAAGACACTCAGATGCCTAAGTCAGCAAGGGTGTGAGCAGGTCTAGAGAGTATTGGGACTTAGAGATACCTGAGAGGTGTCAGTGTATTTATAGTGGTGAACCAATAACCACCGTTGAAGTAGTGCCACTTTTTTAGGGTGTTAACCGTCCCTTTATCTCAGGGAGGTTAAGATATGGCTCTTGGAAGTGGTTAGAGAGATTCTAGGGGCAGTTACTCATTCAAACGAATGTTTATCTGCCAGCTAATTCTCGTCCCCGACTTCTTTAGGGTAAGTCGTGGTAAGAACCGACTTTGCAGGAGGAAGGTTGGTGCTAGGTGAGGCTCAACCCTTCGGATTGGGCCTTTTATTTGTACCTGGGCCTTATCGTTGGGCCAGGGTATGAACAGTGCCCCTACTCGAGCCCAATTTCTTTTAAGATTTTGGGTTCGAGTATTCTACTTGGGAACGCAGCCGACTTGGGAGGGAACCGACGTGTTTGTTTGGAACCGACGTGACTTTCGTGACTGGTATTGATTACCTTGGTAACGGTGCACCCATTAATGACTGCCCCATTTTTACCATTATGCCCCTAACGTGTTTATAAATACTTTCCCTCTCTTTCATTGTTTCGTTTCTGCGATTTTTCAAATTTCCTCTCCACCTGTTCGTGAAGCATTCGTGCGTTTGAAGGCTTTCATTTCCTCCAACCTTTTTTGGATAAAGGTTAGATTTTTCTTCTTTTCCTTTAACGACATGCTTTATGCTTTTATTTTTTAGATGGGTAGGTTGATCCATAGACCTCTGTTTGATTCCGTACTTCCCCCTTAGAGACCGTGTTTTTGATTTTCTTTTCTTTTTTCCTTTTGTAGGTTTTACCAACCCTTTTTTCAAAGAAAGAAAATGTCTTCTGTTGAAAGTCTTGCTCAGTGGGTTGATGTCACAGTCCTGGGAGAGGAACCTTGGGTCGACACTGATTTTCTTACTGATCTTCGCACTCACCACCGGCTCTGCACCTCTGATGAGGATGAGCCGAAGTATGAACTACTTGCCTCGGGTCCAGAAGACCGGGTCTGTTTTGGGAGGGCTTCGGAGGCAGCCCCTCATTTCTTTTTCATGTATGAGAGCATGCTTACCCGCCTGGGCGTTTTCCTTCCCTTTTCTGACTTTGAGATTGATGTTTTACGCCACTGCCGTGTTGCACCTACCCAGCTTCATCCCAATTCTTGGGGTTTTCTGAAAATTTATCAATTTGTCAGCCATGCTTTAGACTTTCCGACTTCCTTGAGGATTTTATTTTTTCTCTTCCATATAACTAAGCCCTTCAGTGGGCAAAATAATAAACAACAATGGGTGTCCTTCCGGGCTATACAAGGTCGGAGGGTCTTCACCCTTTTTGATGAATCTTTCCATGACTTCAAAAATTATTTTTTCAAAGTGCAAGCTGTAGAGGGTCACCACCTCTTTTTCTTGGATGAGAATTCTTCTCCTCGCTTTCCTCTATACTGGCTGGAGGCCTCCCCCTGTGAGAAATATGGTCTGGATGACCTGGACGAAGTGGAGGCAGCCATTGTGGGGTTCCTCCGAGAAGTGTGGGGGAGGGCCCCATATTTGGACACTAAAAAATTTCTCCAGGGGGCGCCATCCTTCGTCCAGTCGCAATTAGGTAGCTTTTACTTATCCACTTTGTTTCCGACTTGTGGTTACCGACTTGTAGTTACCGACTTGTTTTACTAATTGTTTCTCTTTTGCAGAGATGGCGAGGAAGAATTCAAATGAGTCTTACCAAAGGGTTCAGGAGGCCAAGGCAAGGTCTCGCGCCAGGACCGGTGGCGCCAGGGTAACTAGCTCCTCTCTTCCTCCTCCTTCCTCTTCTTCCCGTAGTTTGGGGACCCCTTCTGAACCTATTGTTATCTCCTCTTCTGCTCCTTCTCAGCCGTCCCCTCCCCCCCGATCCTCCCCTGAGCCTGAAAGGAAGAAGCGCAAGGCTTTAGAGCCTAGTTCTTCTTTCGAGGGTGAAGCCAAGGTGGATGCCCCTGAATTTATCCGGAAGTACATCTATCCTCATGTCCGTATAGGCTTGGATGATGTTTCTATCCGGAACCACCTCACTATTCTGGCTCAGGAGAGTATCAGGGCGGCGGCGGTGTGCACCAAATTTCTTGATATTTTCGAGAAGACTCCTCTTAGCTCTCTTGGTTCGTCCTCGAGGGCTAAAGAGTTGGAGGAGAGACTTCTTTTATATCAAGAACATGAGAAGAAGTTGAAGGAGGAGGTCGCCAAACTAGAGGAGGAGAGGAAGGGTCTCCAGGAGAAGGAGAGCAAGTTGCAGGCCCAGTGCAACATGGAGGTCGGTTTAAGGCTGAAGGCGCAGGAGAGCTATTCAAGCCTTTTTGAGGACCTTGTGGTTGTGAAAAAAGATCTGCTAAATGCTCGGATTGCCTATGCCGAGTTGGAGGACTCTATTGCCGAGGGATCTGAAGAGGCCTGGAGGATTTTTAAGGAGCAAGTCGGAGTCATTGCTCCTGGCTTGGATCTCTCTCCTTTAGATCCTGACAAGGTCGTCATTGATGGTGCCATAGTGTCTCCTCCTGCCCCCCAAGTTGTTTCTGAGTCAGACTTGAAGACTCGGGGGCAGAGGATTATTGAGTCCCCTCCTCGCTCAAAGGATGCTCCGAGCTCTTCAAAGGTTCCTCCGACTTCCTCTCCATCTCCTATGGATGCCTCTCTCCCTGGTCCTGACGCTGCTCCGGCTACTCTTCCTGGCTCTGGTGGTGATCCGTCTACTCTTCTTCCGAAAAAAATAACTTTATTGGCTATATGGGGCCCGGCCTGTGGGTCCCCCTTTTTTAAACTCTTTCTTTGTTTGTGTTGGTGGTGATTGAATAATTTCTTCTGGCCTTTTAAGGCCGTAAACAAAATATTTATAAGTACCCTTTTTTGGATAAGGGTTTTGAGTTTCGAAAAATACCCTTTTTTGGATAAGGGTCTTAGTTACCTTTTGCGTGTATGCTTTTCTGACTTCAGTTTTTGAAAAAACCCTTTTTGATCTTTTCAGTTTTGAAAACCTTTTTCCTAGCTGTCTGTCCTTTTGGGTTCCTTTTCTCTAAGGACTTCAGGACAATACTTACGGTTTAATAGGTTTTTCGATCTCTTTTTCTATTCCTTATACTCAACTTTGTGATTTATTGAGTTCCTATGACTTAGATTATTTTTGCGATGCATTTTCTTTTCTACTCGGTTTTTCATTTCGACTTATAAGTCGGAATGTCTCCGAGTTTCTCACGATCAACTTTTATAACCTCTTTACACCGACTTGTACCTCGTCGTTTTATCCTGACGACCATCTAGGTCGGTTCATGGTATTTTCACGTTTTGTCGAGCTTAAGTCGGCGCGTTTCGTAGAAGAAAAAATAAACGAGAAGGAATTTATAAGAGATATTGTAAAAAGATCTTTATTAATTTGGGGAAGGTACTTTACTGCTACTAAGGGTTTTTAATAATTTTCCCCCCTTAGCCTCTACTATGATGCCTCATTAAAAACCCTTCTTCAGAAAAAACCCTCTAATGTTTGGGAAAAAATCGTGAAGTTGGGAAAAGAGTACATCAGGGAGTAGAGTTCGCTTTTAACTGTAGTACCTTTTCATATTACAAGCATGCCACGACCTTGGTAACTCGGTGCCATTCAGGTCGGTCACTTTATAATAACCTTTTCCTAAGACCTCATTGACTTTGTATGGTCCCTTCCAATTAGCAGCGAGTTTTCCTTCCCCTGATTTGTTGACTCCAATGTCGTTTCTGATCAAGACCAAGTCATTTGGGGTGAAGGTTCTTCGAATGACTTTTTTGTTGTATCTTGTAGTCATCCTTTGCTTCAGCGCTGCTTCTCTTATCTGGGCTTCTTCTCGGACTTCGGGGAGCAAATCGAGCTCCTCTTTGTGCCCTTGTATGTTTCCGATCTCATCATGGAGAATCACCCTTGGACTTTGTTCGCTGATTTCTATTGGTATCATGGCTTCTACGCCATAGACTAATCGGAAGGGCGTTTCTCCAGTGGTGGATTGGGGCGTTGTCCTGTAAGCCCATAACACTTGTGGGAGCTCCTCAGCCCAGGCTCCTTTTGCATCTTGTAGCCTTTTCTTTAGCCCTACCAGTATGACTTTGTTGGCTGCCTCGGCTTGTCCATTTGCTTGCGGATGCTCCACCGAGGTGAACTGGTGTTTAATCTTCATACTGGCCACCAGGCTTCTGAAGGTAGAGTCGGTGAACTGGGTTCCATTATCTGTAGTGATGGAACATGGTATCCCATACCTTGTGATAATATTTCTGTAAAGGAACCTTCGACTTCTCTGGGCTGTGATGGATGCTAGTGGTTCTGCTTCTATCCATTTTGTGAAGTAGTCTATTTCCACAATCAAGTATTTGACTTGTCCCGGGACCTGGGGGAAAGGGCCTAACAGGTCCATCTCCCATTTTGCAAAGGGCCATGGGGAAGTTATACTGATTAGTTCTTCAGGGGGAGCCACGTGGAAATTTGCATGCATTTGGCATGATTGACATTTTTTCACAAATTCCCTGGCATCTCTCTGCAAGGTCAGCCAATAGAATCCAGCTCGGATTACTTTCCTAGCGAGTGACCTGGCTCCGAGATGATTTCCGCAGATCCCACTGTGGACCTCCTCTAATACCTCAGTGGTTCTCGAGGTCGGTACGCATTTTAACAATGGTGTTGATATCCCTCTTCTATAGAGAATATTTTTCACCAGAGTGTAGTGTTGTGCTTCCCTCCGGATTTTCTTAGTCTCTTTTTCCTCCTTGGGGAGGATGTCGAATTTCATGTATTCGACCAAGGGGTTCATCCATCCGAGGTTTAGTCCGGTTACCTCAAGGACCACTTGCTTTTCCTCCGTTTTTACCACAGAGGGTTCCTAGAGAGTTTCCTGGATCAGGCTTCTGTTGTTCCCTCCTGGCTTGGTACTTGCTAACTTGGATAGGGCGTCTGCTCTGCTATTTAGATTCTGAGTTATATGTTTGATCTCGGTTTCTGCAAAGCGCCCAAGATGCTCCAAAGTTTTTTTCCAAGTACCTCTTCATATTTGGGTCTTTTGCCTGATACTCTCCACTTATCTGGGAGGTCACCACTTGGGAGTCGCTATATACCATCACTTTTGTAGCACCGACTTCTTCTGCCAGCTTCAACCCGGCAATCAGGGTTTCATACTCTGCCTGATTATTTGAGGTTGGGAATTCAAATTTGAGGGAAACCTCTATTTGGGTTCCCCTTTCGTCCACTAATATTATGCCTGCACCGCTCCCTGTCTTATTTGAGGATCCATCTACATAGAGTTCCCATGTAATTGGCTTTTCCTCTTGATCTCCTGCGTATTCTGCTACGAAGTCGGTAAGGCATTGGGCTTTAATTGCCGTCCGAGTTTCATACCTCAAGTCGAACTCGGAGAGCTCTATTGCCCATTGAACCATTCTCCATGCAACATCCGTCTTTTGGAGGATTTGCTTCATGGGTTGGTTCGTGCGGACTCTTATTGTATGAGCTTGAAAGTAAGGCTGTAGCCTTCGTGAGGCTACCACTAAGGAGTAGGCAAACTTCTCTAGCTTGTGGTACCTTAGCTCGGGGCCTTGTAGAACTTTGCTGATGAAATACACTGAATGCTGACCGACCTCGTCTTCTCTTATCAGGGCTGACGCGACAGCCTTGTCTGCTACAGATAAGTATAGGACGAGGTCTTCTCCAACTACGGGTCGGGTCAGAATCGGAGGTTGACTCAAGAATCTTTTGAATTCTTGGAACGCCTCTTCGCATTCAGGTGTCCACTCGAACTGACATCCCTTTCTCAATAAGGAGAACAGTGGAAGAGATTTTAGTGCTGATCCTGCCAAGAATCTGGAGAGGGCTGCAAGTCGGCCGTTTAGCTGCTGGACCTCTCTTAAGCAAGTCGGGCTTTTCATTTCCAGGATAGCTCTACACTTATCGGGGTTTGCTTCGATCCCCCTTTGTGTCAGCATAAACCCTAGAAATTTTCCAGCTTCCACTGCGAAGGTACACTTTGCGGGATTTAGCCTTATCCCGTGTGACCTTATGGTGTCAAATACTTGCGAGGGGTCTGTTAAGAGGTCGGCCTCTTTCTTGGTTTTCACCAGCATGTCGTCTACATAGACTTCCATTAAGCTTTCCAAGGTGAGAAGCGAACACCTTATTCATCAGCCTCTGATATGTGGTCCCTGCATTTTTCAATCCAAATGGCATGACCACGTAACAGAAATTAGCTCTGGGCGTGATGAATGATGTTTTCTCCTGGTCGGGCTCATACATCGGGATTTGGTTATACCCCGAGTAGG
Source organism: Arachis ipaensis (assembly GCF_059453495.1). Classification (NCBI taxonomy): domain Eukaryota; kingdom Viridiplantae; phylum Streptophyta; class Magnoliopsida; order Fabales; family Fabaceae; genus Arachis; species Arachis ipaensis. The sequence continues at coordinate 127,054,334 of NC_142438.1, forward strand.
CATCCATGAACGATAAGTATTGATATCCCGAGCTAGAGTCTACTAGGGTATCAATACTTGGTAGTGGATAAGGGTCCTTGGGACATGCCTTATTTAAGTCGGTGTAGTCGACACACATTTTCCATTTGCCATTTTGCTTTTTGACTAGCACTACATTGGCTAGCCATGTTGGATATTTAACTTCTCTGATGAAGCCAGCTTCTAAGAGTGCCTGTACTTGTTCTTCTACTACTAGGGCTCGTTCCGGGTCGAGCTTGCGTCTTCTTTGTTGTATAGGTCGGGACCCTGGGTATACCGAGAGCTTGTGGGACATGAGCTCGGGGTCTATCCCGGGCATGTCGGAGGCTTTCCAGGTAAAGAGGTCGGAATTGTCTCTTAGGAGCTTAATCAACCCTTGCTTTAGGGTTTCCCCTAGGTTGGCTCCTATGTTGGTGTTTTTTCCTTCCTCTTTGCCGACCTGTATTTCCTCAGTTTTTCCTTCCGGCTGTGGTCGCAGCTCTTCTCGGGCCCTTGCACCGCCGAGCTCTATGGTGTGGACTTCTTTGCCTTTTCCCCTCAGGTTCAGGCTTTCATTGTAGCACTTTCTTGCCAACTTCTGATCTCCCCTCACCGTTGCTATTCCTGCTGGGGTCGGGAATTTCATGCAAAGGTGCGGAGTTGACACCACCGCTCTGAGTCGATTAAGGGTAGCTCTGTCGATCAAAGCATTATATGCTGACCCTACGTCGATGACTATGAAGTCTATACTCAGAGTTTTAGATTTTTCCCCTTTTCCAAAGGTAGTGTGTAGGGGTAGAAATCCTAGTGGTCTTATTGGTGTGTCGCCTAGTATGTACAAGGTGTCGGGGTAGGCTCTTAATTCTTTCTCATCCAACCCTAGTTTGTCAAAAGCGGGCTTGAAAAGGATGTCCGCTGAGCTCCCTTGATCTACTAGGGTTCTGTGGAGATGGGCATTGGCTAGGATCATAGTAATTACCACTGGGTCATCATGCCCGGGGATTATTCCTTGCCCATCTTCTCTTGTGAATGAAATGGTGGGGAGGTCGGATGACTCTTCTCCGACCTGGTAGACTCGCTTGAGATGTCTTTTGCGGGAGGACTTGGTGAGTCCCCCTCCCCGAATCCTCCTGAGATCATATGGATATGTCTCTCTGGAGTCTGCGGTGGTGGGTCTCTTCTATCCATATCGTCTCGTTTTCTCTTCCCATGACCGTCTGACCTTTCTATGAGATATCTGTCGAGCCGGCCTTCTCTAGCCAGCTTTTCTATCACATTTTTAAGGTCGTAACAGTCATTTGTCGAGTGACCATATATTTTATGGTACTCATAGTAGTCGCCGCGACTCCCCCTTTTTTTATTTTTAATGGGCCTGGGAGGTGGCAGCCTTTCAGTATTGCAAATCTCTCTGTATACATCCGCTATGGAAACCTTTAGAGGAGTATAACAGTGATATTTCCTTGGTCTATCGAGACCGAGTTCTTCCTTCTTCTTGGACTCCCTCTCCCTCTCTTTTGTTGAGGGCAGATGCCCAGGTCGCCAACTCGAATCTCTCAGCCTAGCATTCTCCTCCATGTTGATGTACTTTTCAGCTCTTTCCTGTACATCACTTAAGAAGGTGGGGTGCCTTTTTGATATGGACTGTGAGAAGGGACCTTCTCTAAGCCCATTGACCAACCCCATAACGACTGCCTCGGTGGGCAGGTCTTGGATTTCTAAACATGCTTTGTTGAACTTTTCCATATAGGCTCGTAAGGATTCTCCGACCTCTTGCTTTATCCCCAGGAGGCTTGGCGCATGTTTTACTTTGTCCTTCTGGATAGAGAACCTCATCAAGAACTTCCTTGAGAGGTCTTCAAAACTGGTGACTGACCTCGGGGGGAGGCTGTCAAACCACTTCATCGCTGCTTTCGACAGGGTAGTCGGGAAAGCTTTGCATCGCGTAGCGTCGGAGGCATCAGCCAGATACATCCGACTTTTGAAATTGCTTAGGTGATGCTTCGGATCTGTGGTTCTGTCATAGAGGTCCATATCGGGGCTTTTGAAGTTCCTCGGAACTTTTGCCCTCATTATGTCCTCGCTGAAGGGGTCCTCCCCTCCTAGGGGCGACTCCTCTCGATCATCACGGGGGTTCCGACCTTTGAGGGAGGATTCTAACTTCAAGAGTTTTCTTTCTAACTCTTTTCGCCGTTCCATCTCCTCTTTTAGGTTCTTTTCGGTCTCCCTTTGTCGCTCCCGTTCTTGTTCCAATTGTTCCAGGCGGCTTTGGTGGACATGGACTAATCCCATAAGTTCAGTTGCGTGGGACTGTCCGTCCTTCTCCGATTCGCGCCCTTCTGAGGAATTCACCTTCGGATTTTTGACTCCAGAGGTACCCTCTCTGTGCTGATCGTTGATTCTCTGGTGGAGGGTTTGGTCCACGTCATTATTTCCGGTGTCCAGATTCTCTTGTTCGGAATCCGACTCCACATGACCATCTTCAGGGGATCTGTCCGCCATCACTGGTTGATCTCTCGGGTCCCCGGCAACGGCGCCAATGTTATGATGGGTAATCGGAGATTGTTGGGTTGGACTCGCTGGGTTGGCCCAATCGTCTGAGGAAGGAAGCCTTCGAGCGGGCCTGCGCCTTGGGGGCCTCCGTCCGACTTGTGAGTATGAACGAATGGGGGTGGTACCTGCAAAGACACTCCGATGCCTAAGTCAGCAAGGGTGTGAGCAGGTCTAGAGAGTATTGGGACTTAGAGATACCTGAGAGGTGTCAGTGTATTTATAGTGGTGAACCAATAACCACCGTTGAAGTAGTGCCACTTTTTTAGGGTGTTAACCGTCCCTTTATCTCAGGGAGGTTAAGATATGGCTCTTGGAAGTGGTTAGAGAGATTCTAGGGGCAGTTACTCATTCGAACGAATATTTATTTGCCAGCTAATTCTCGTCCCCGACTTCTTTAGGGTAAGTCGTGGTAAGAACCGACTTTGCAGGAGGAAGGTCGATGCTAGGTGAGGCTCAACCCTTCGGATTGGGCCTTTTATTTGTACCTGGGTCTTATCGTTGGGACAGGGTATGAACAATAATATTTTTATTATAAAAATTATTAAAATTTATTTATCTTGTGTCCTAAAAATACATGTTAAGATTACAAATTGAAAACATTATTTTTGTTAAAAATACAATAAACTTACGTTTTTAATGTATTTATTTTGTAGTTTTTAAATGAAAAAATTTAAAACCTTCTACTAATTCTAAGCTTGTCATGTGTCTTTAGGATATATATTAGTTACACCCAAATTATTATTATGTTATATATATTTTGTCCCCACTGTTAAAATTTTTTGGATCTATCACTATTTATATAACTATTATTAATAATTTTCAAAGATGTTGCCAAGAAATAAAATCTAACAATAATTTGAAACAAAAATTGAATATTACAGTGCTAGAAAAATGGAAAACGAATAAAGTAGTAAAATTGGAAAAGACAATAAGAACATACACTTGTACTCTATCTCTTTCACCTTATCAGCGTGACTTAAAAATTCTTCGGAATTTTAGTGTATTAGTAATGAGTTTTAGAATGGAAGTCCTCCCGATTAATCTTCATAACCTCTATTTATAAATCAGTTTCTTTACTCATATTAGTATTGTTTGGAGATCATACAGTTTCCCGGAAATAGATCCTCTCAATTTTTTTAAACAATTGAGGGAGTAAAGTGTGATCTTTAACCATTAATTTTATAAGTAGGACCAAAAATAAATATGAGAAAAAATAATAAAGAGTTAAAGATCACACTTTACACTCTCAATTTTTTTTTAACAATTTAAAGAATCCATTTCCTAGTTTACCCACATCTTGAGAAGCAGTTATTTCCTTGGATACTTAACTCTTCAATCCATATTCTGAGAAGCAGCTATTTTCTTAGATGCCAAACTCTGCAACCCACATCTTGATAGTTTTTAATTCCCCACTTATTTGATATTGCTTTGAGTTAAAGTTTAGGAGCTAAACACGTTTTAGTTATGACTATTGTCCCTTTTCTAGGTTCAATCTCCTTGTTTTTAGATTATAATCTTTGTGAAATTTGGCTAAATTTTCTTTCTTCATTTTCCTCTCTTAAAAATATCAGTTTTACGTTTTTCGACTTTTTTCTTTTTTGACTTACATTCATTTACCCGAGTTTAGACATGCTCTTTGCCTCTATAAGGAGATGCTTCCTTCAACTTATATGAGGGAATCATGAGACTTTACTTCATTTTCCGACTCCTCTTAAGAGATCTTCTTCGACCTCTTAGTTTTTATTCTAAGACTTCACTTTTTATCTTTACTTCTCAGTATTTTAGCAGTATTAATCTTGTACTCCTATTTTGACTTTAGGCGAAAATATTTTGTCAAACAACATCAATACTATATACACACAAAAGATCATTATGTATTTATATATAAAATATATATGTTGTTTAACTTACTTTCAGTATGTATCTTATATTTTACAGATAATTGATTTAGTGTACAATTGGCATAGTTACATATAGTTTAAACCTATATGGATGCCTTTTAACTTAAAGTGATTGCGTTGGTTCCTTAATTAACTCAACGATGAAAGGTTGAAGCTGCTGTAGAAGGTTAATAAAGCCACAAGTCTATAGTGTACAACAATTTCGTGTGCTGTGCCTTGACGCATCGATCGTATATCTGTTTCTTTTCATTGCAACAGAACAACAACAGTATTCATATGTGGCCAAGGTTGCCATTAAATTGTCAACAACGTTCCCATGGGCCGGTCCCCCATACTTTGTGTTCAATCATTTTCGTCCCTTACCACGTTATATTTATTTATTTATTGCTTCAAATGAAGGCGGTTGAAGATGCTGTGACCCAAATAATTACAGTAACATGAGCACGATTAGTATATAAACAAATAGTACATACAGATAGATGAAGGATTATAGTTTAGTGGGTTTAATTTTTTATGGATGTTAGTTGATGCAACTGTATCATAATGTACATGACACCAACTAGCAACCACCATGTTATATTTTTGTAATGAAAATACCTAATATCTACTCCTCCAAGGGTCCACTACTATTGAGAATATTCATGGGTGTTAACGTAGTAAAATTAATTATTTTAAATTCAATACTTAAAAGTTATTTAAATACATAAATTTAATTGAATAATGTTATAAAATTCGTGATAAATTAATGTTTGATATATACTGTGAGAAAAAAAAATCTCTTAAGCTCAACTAATAATAGTGTAATGAATAAATAACATGTTAGGTATACACCAATTTTAGTTGTTATTATAAAATATATATTAAAATATAAATAAATATTAAAAATAAATTAAATCATATATATATTTATACATAAATATAACGGTCGCAGAATTTAGTATACAAATAACATTTATAAGTATATATAGTTAACGAAAGGGGGAGTTTGATTTGACTGGGTCAAATTAAAGGGGGTTATACATGCATGCCCTACAAAAAACATAAGCAGCCCAAGAGAGAGCACAGAGGATGAAATGCCTACACTTTCCCTAATTTTTGAGCACCATTGTTGTTCCATCACATTCATTGGTACCTCTCTAAATTAATTGGTTGCCTCTACTCTTACGTTGTTCTTGTGTGACGACACAAAAACATAAATAAAAAGGAGATAGAATGGGAGGTTGTGCCACTAAGCCCAAAGTATCAAAGGAAGAAGCAGAGGCAAAGGCAAAGAAAGCACCTGAGCCTGAACCTGAACCTGAACCTGAATCTCAACCAGAGGCCATGGAGAAGAAGATTGTGATGGTAGTTGATGATGACTATGATGATCATGATGACCAATCCAACAAGCGACGTTCTCTCAGCTTGTTGTTCAAGCAGGTACCTGCTTAATCAACCATTTTTTATCCATCTTCTCATTCTTATATCTCTAGTACCACTACTTTATTTATTCTATCAGATCCATTCAGTTTTTGTTACAATTAATTACTGGATTTGATTAATCCTTCTTATTCCTAATTGGCATTCTCCAGAGATTCTAGCATCTTTAGATTCTCTCTACTTTATCGTACACTGATTTTCTGTCAGCTTTGCCCAACCAAACCCTCTATGTACTCTTCATTTGTTTGTCGTATATCGTATCCCATTATCATGCTTCGTTAAACAACACATACATGTGTTCCAAAATTGGAAATTTTTGTCCAAATTCATATGCTATGGAAAATGTTGACCCTTAGCTAGTTTATTACATACAAACAATCAATCATTATTTTTTTCTATTTTCCACGTAGCATTTTTGAAAATCAACTATATTGAATATACATAAAAAAATTAACTATTTAATTAATCATCAATATAAAATATATATTAAAATATAAAAAATATATTAAAAATAAATTAAATAATATATATTTATATATAAATATAAAATAACTAATGTAATATATAATTCTTAGTCCGTATGTAATATTTTTGAAAATTATATGTATAACAATAAAAATTTAATTTGATGGTAATATTACTTTTCAGACTTTGCATTTTGTTCTACAAATCTGACTCCAAATATCAGTTAAAGACGTTTAAAATGTCTTTTTTTAAGATATTTTTTAGTAATTAAAATTTAACACATATAATTAATTAAACCGTGTTATTTTTTATCAAAATTAAGTCAGACAAATTAATTTAATCAAAAAATAGTAAATTAAATTTTAAATTTATCTAAATTAATATTATTTTTTATAGAAATAATTACAATACCTTTATTATAAAAAATGACTAAAATATTCTTATTATATATATAATTTAAAAATTCTAAATCTTAATCTTATGACACAGAAAAATAAAGAGTTAGAATTTAAAATTCTCAAAATTAATATATATAATAAAAATATTTTAGTTATTTTTTATAATAAAAATATTGTAGTTAATTTTTATAAAAAATAATATTAATTTATATCAGTTCAAAATCTGACTCATAATTTTTTTAATTAAATTAATTTTTCTAATATAATTTTAATAAAAATAATATAATTTAATTAATTATATATATTAAATTTTAATTATTAAAAAATATCTTTTAAAAAAACATTTAAAACATTTTTATCTAAATACTTCCATAATATTATTGGCTACTGTCGGCATCCAAAGTTTAGCTCAGATATTAAAAACGGAATTTTTGTGTGTGTGGACCCTTTTTTTTTCTTTTAGATGCCACCGAGGCATAATGTGCTACATATGTTCAATAGTTTTGGCCTTTGGGAAGCTTGTCTTTGTCTGTCGCATTCGTTGCATTGGACACTAAAGACGTGACAAACAAATTAGGATACGGTTGAAGAGCGAAATTTAGGAAAGAGTGAAAGAATTAAAAAAAGTCCCCAAAAAAATTATTATGCATAATACACATTTTTTATAATTAAATAAAAATCTTCACTTTTTATTTAATACTATCCTTCAAAAAAATTCCCAACCAATTAAACGTGCCACCCTTTGATTTTGAAGGCTTTGGACCTATTGATTTCAATTCCTTTACAGCTATATATCATGGATCATAATTCTCTTGCTTTCATTATAATAATTATTAATTAGTATGTACGTTGGATTAGTAACATCCACAATTATGGCAAACAACATGTCAAGACATTGCTTTCATGCCTTCTAGTACACATTATGGTGGTCTTATAGCTCTTGTGGCTAGAAGTACTAATACTAAGGTTTTACTGTTTGAATAATTTTTCATATTTAGATTAAAAACGAATAAAAATTACCAGAGGAAATGGAGGTAGACAGTGAAAGTGATGGAATTTTAATTAGAATAAAAAATAATGTAAATATTTATTTAGTGTGTTCCATCTTCCATGCATAAAGCATGACTATCGACTAGTAATTTCATAAGCCATTTCCTATCTTCGACACGTGCTCTTTTCCTATCGATCGCCCATTTCCTTGTGGTTTGAAATTCTCAAAAACTGCAGCAACACTACCACATTCTAGAAGCTGCTTTTAGTTCCCACTTCTTTGATCTAACAACGCCATTTTTTTCCAGAGTCTTGTTCAAAATTTTATGGAACCTCTGAGAAGAATAGAGGTCGTGGCCGTGGTTTCCTATCTCATCTTCCAATGCTTTAGTTTTACACTCACTCTCTCTTTTCTTCCTCACTTTGGAGCCTGAGTTCATGGAGGTCCTTGGCCAACCTCTAATTCTCAGCTTGGAGATCTTGGATTGTGTTGGCTTGGTGGAGAATCTCAGCGTTTCTAAAAACAATGTCGTTTTTGAGGAGGGGGATATTGGAACTGAATTTGGATGTTTCGATTTCTGCAAATGAAGAACGAGGGTTTCACGAAGAGCTTCGAAGAGGAATAACGAGACCTCCATTAGGAAAACTCAATACAATGCCGGTTTTTGACAGAAAATACAACACTAATTAACTCAGAAAATAATTAACTCAAATAATAATAAACTTAAAAAATTGACAACAATAAACAATAAGTCAATAAAATGTTTAATGGCCTAAATAATGAATCAGATAATTAATAACAATAAACTAATTAACTCAGAAAATAATTATAAAAAAAAGCGTAATTCATGCATATTAAACAGCTGACATAGAAACTTTAGGGTAATCAAGATCAAACATTGACGCTAACTTGGCAACGTAAACTCTAGTAATACTTATATGAAAATGAGATTGGAGAAGATTGGTTTTCAAACCATCAAATTACAAGCTAATCAACCTTAGAATGCAACACAATAAATTTATCCTACCATAACAAATTTAGAGATGATATCAGAATCTCAAAATGAAAAATAAAGGAGGTTCTGGATATCTTCTAAGACGATGACAAAACCAGAAGCTACATTTCAATCTTTCTTACTAACAGTAACAAAACAACATAATCAAATTCAAGCTGCAAAAAATATGCATATAAACCATTTCTACTATACTTGAATAAGGTATCAAACAACTAAATGACTCTACTGTACTTTATTTTCAGTTCCATTTATGTCAACAGCAAAATTGTTATAGATTTAACAACTAAGATTCTTTCAATACCTTACTCCAATTTAAGGAGTAGGTGCTTCAGTACAGGACGGCACATTCTCGGATATTAGTGTAATGGAAGTAGGGCTGCACACAGATCAGATCGGATATGATATCCGCATTTTTTCAAGTTGGATCTGATCCGATCCGCAAGTATGCGGATCGGATTGGATCGGATATCGGGTATATCCGTATAATTCAAAAAATTTGTGTCTAAGGCCCTTTTTGGCTCTAAAAAATTTATTTTTTCATCTGTTTAAGTCTATTTACACATAAAATATTGTCAATAAAAGTTCTCTTAAATAACAAAAGAAAAATAATAACACAAGATCTAAGTTTAATTATTTTAAATTAAAGTACAATATAAAAAATTAAAAACAAGATATCATAAAATTCATAAAATAACACACTAAAATTCATATCACATTAGGGTTTACTTTCTTAATTATACTATTTATATGAGATGTGCGGATATGCGGATTGGATCTGTGGATATCACTGCCAAATCCGCGATCCGATCCTACCATAGTGCAAATCGGATCCGATCCGATCCGATGGCTCTGCGGATCGGATAATATCCGATCCATAAAATTCGGATCGGATGCGGATAATTACCGCGAATATGCGGATATTATCCGATCCATGTGCAGCCCTAAATGGAAGGAGTATATATGCGTGCTTTCTTGAGAATTTCAGCAACAATCCAATGTTTACGCTTGCTCAAAGGCCTAGAAGGATCCAATCAAATTTGAAAGAACAGCAGTAAAAGATATCGCTTACTAAGTTTTCTTGAGAAATCTATAGGGTATATTAACATTTAACCATCTTGAAAAATCTATAGGATATATAAACTATGTCTAAAATTAAAATACTAAAATCTCAAGACAATACTAATAACTAAGTTCAATATTTTAAGAAATAAACAAGAAATCCATATTAGATGGGTAAGTTAAAAATTGTTACTAACTCGATCACCAATGTTACATTGATTGTGCTCGTCGTGTGCCATAAATTTCGAAGTTTGTTTGATGTAACGGTTGTACACTTTATAGTGGAATAGCCTATCCACTGCTACCGCCACTGACTTCTGTATCTTATTAGAAACCACCATTTTTACGACTTGCTTCATCATTCTAACCCAACCTACACAATCTCTAAGCCAGATTCTAATGTACAGCAACTACAACACAATAAAAAACAGAAAATATAAATAATGAATGTCAAAATTATATTTAAGGAACAATAACCAAAGATAAAAATTCTGGTGAATCAGGACATATTTTCTTTACAATTGCCACCCCCAATTTCCATAGCATATTAGTTTTATTTATACCTAAAGTTCAAAAATTCAATATATCAGCAACATTTTTAATGCAAAATTCAAGTGATAAACCCTTAACAATACAAAAACAATCACTTTCATTTTTCACGATATTAGAAAAATAAACACAAAATCATCAAAACAAAATTGAAAATCAGAATTATAAACAAAATTTCAAACAAAGAATAATCAAAACAGAATTAAAAAATTTCTAAATCAAAACAAAATTAAAAAAATCCTAAATCTAAACTAATACATAAACTAAATCTTAAGAAAAATAATAGGAAGAAGGAGGAGAACAACATACCTAGAGGGAGGAAGGAGGTAATTCCGACAAAGTGGCGACAGTACAAACAGCGAAGTGGTGGCAGCAATGACTAACCGGCAAGGTTGCATTATTAGAATTTTTTTTAAATAAATTAAAAAATAAGAAGAAGGAGGAGGACAACATACCTGAAAGGAGGCAGCTCCAGCCACACAAGGAGCAGCGGTGCAGCAGTGGTGGCGGCAAAAATGGTAACAGTGGTGGGAGTGACAAAAACGGCGGCGATAGAGCAACCAACGTGACGCAAAGAGTCCATGCAGTCTTTGAACGTTGTTGGTGGAGGGGCTGCCGGAGGTGGTTTGTAGGAGAGAGAGAGAGAGAGAGAGAGAGAGAGAGAGAGAGAGAGAGAGAGAGAGAGAGAGAGAGAGAGAGAGAGAGAGAGAGAGAGAGAGATGGGAGAAGGTTAGAGATAGTAGATCGAAAATGAGGGGGAAAGAGTTCGCAGTTTGAATTTAGAGCAAGCTAAGACAGTAAGTAAATCCGATGATAATGCTTTGCGACGACCAAAACGCAATGTTATACCCTTTTCGGATTACCGATCCACCGGTATATATGACGTAATGATCACGCCATTTTTTCTTTTTTTTCCTCCAATTATTATCGATGAATTTAGCGTCAGAAAATTAAATCTGATAGTAATTTTTTTATCCGACGAATTTATTATCAAATCCGCCGGTAAATCCGCTGCTAACGTCTCACACTAAATCAGGTAGTAATTTCGACAGTATTTAGCATTTTTTTTAGTGTACGTGCTAACTCAGCATTTTCCATTAGTGAGTCACGCCAAAAAATGAATGGGGGACTGTTATATCTGATGGAGAAAAATGTTGAAAATTGATTTGTGTATTAATTTTTTTGGGACTAAAATATCCATTTTTAAAATCTTTGGAGACTGATTTGAATAATTACTCTTATTATTATTGTTTTTTGGTTGACAAATGTCACTGAATTATGTTAAGAGTGTAGGTACAAATTAGTGAGTGTGAGAGTGGGAGAGATGTTTTTAATTGAAGCTCTTTCCCAGCAACTTTCTGTAAATGGGCTGGGCCAGTGATTCTCTTTTACGGCCCATCTTGATTAAGAAATAAAAAACGTAGTTACCCAATACAGGAAGGGAAAAAAATCACAAAAATCAAGAAAACAATGGAGAATTCTTGTAACACGATGAATTGATGATTGATGTCCATCCACTATTCAAGAGTTGAACATGTTGAAAAAATACCAAAGTTTTATTTCATTTTGTATGGATGTGTTTTATTTATGCAACCTTGAATTATTGTTTCTTGGTGGGTGCCGTGTTAGAATGAAGATGCAAAGGTTTCCACAGAAAATGAGAAACATGCAGTGGAGGAGACAGCGAAAGAAGAAACCAAAGAAGCAGCGAAAATCAATGAAGAGGAGACAGCAAAAGAAGATGCGATACCTTTAAAGAAAACAGAAGAAAGTAATGAAAGCAGTGAAGCAGTGAAAGTAGGAGAAGAACAATTTGAAGAAGAAGTTGGTGTTGCTGTGGCTGAAGAGAAGGTAATTGAGATTGATGCGACCGTAACAGATTATCATCATCATCACGCAACAGATGTTGCTACCACTCACATTCATTAGAACAGTAAGTCATCACGTATGTTTCAATTATTATTATTATTTTTTTAATTAAGTGTGTTGTGTACTCTGCGTTGTTGATTTATATTTGTGGACTGACCGTGTCAGATCAAACAAAAATCACAATGTAAATTGTAACCGGGAAGTCCATTATTCATGTCAATGCAAAACTATCTGCAAATTTAAATACTAATATGCAAACAGTGTAAGCAAATTGATTTTTACATTAAAGATTGGTGCAAATTAAATACAGGTTATTCTTCTTTTTATAAATACTTTATACAAACATGTAATGATAGATGAGATTCCTTATTGTACCACGTGTCAGCTGAATACCCTATTCATGTTCACGTTATATCGTTTTTTATGATTTGAATTATTTGCCATGTAATTGTATTTATTAAATAATATTTAAATGTATCTGTTACCGTTTTAGTGTATTATAACAAGGTATTAACAATTGTAACTAACATGTTTGTTGAAAGGAAAAATACAGGTAAACAATGAAAATACTAAATAATGTGAACAATAAATATATCGGATATTCAATTCACTAGGTGTGCGGATGGTTATTCTAATATTAAGATTTAGGTGAATAATGTAGAAGTATAATGTATTTTTATTTTATTGGATCAATTTTAGAATACATTATTCACAAAAGTCATTGTCTACCTAACAAAATCCTTATTGAAAAGTAGTTGAGTTAGCAAGATTTAAAGCCTAATTTTTAAGCCTTTTCCACTCATACTTTTTAGCCAAATTAAACACTAATATATTAATCATTATAGAATTTCTCTAGTTAAAAATATATATAAAAGGCAGAAGCTGAACCAAATAAGCAGCATTTGCATCTATGGTTCAGCATGATCGATGATGTATAATAGACTAATAGCTACTAGCTAGTTGACTATGCCAGAAATTTTGGCACTTTTTTTTTTTTTAATTTCAAGCTACATTTTGCCTTCCTGAAATACTATACAATCGATCCCGGTATATTGACAAATAGTCTAATAATATATATATAATTAAATAAAATAAAAACCTAGTATATAGTTATATATATTTATGATGATCTCAATTAAGAAATGGGCCGGAGTAGCTGTAGCTTATTGCGGCGGTGGGGGGTGGTGCTCCGATCCAACCTCCAAGTCTGTGACTTTGGGCATTTCCTCTCTTGTCTTACCCCACAGAACGCTATACAATCCTATAACCAATAGTAACCCACCTAAAATGCTGCTCAATCAAACATCAAAAAGTTATATATATGAAATGAAAAGATGCTTTATTTTAGATAATGTATATTAATTAATCACCTTCCCAAAGTTACGATCTGGTGCAGCAGAATTGCGGAGGAGACGACGGTGATTATGAAAGCGAGTGGCGTTGACATGGCCAGAAACACTGGCCCTTTCTTCTCTATCACCCATGTTTGTATGTAATACGTCACACCCGTCACCATTATTCCCTGTATAATAATACGTACATGCATGCATGAATATTCATATATAATAAATACATATACATATACGGCGCTGCGATGAGTACTTACACAGTATAGTACGGCAATGAGTGAGACATTCCAACTCAGCTTCCATTGCTCAATGCTTCTCTCTACGCCATATGCAATGCAGAAAGACTGAATTGAGCTACACAAACACTGAAGAGTCGTAAGACGCAGCTTTGAAGGGTATCCTTTCACCACAAAACCCTGTATGTATTTTATACATATTATTAATTAATTCTATGTATATATAGAAATAAAAGTACATAAGGAAGAGTAGGTATTAATTAGTTACCTGTAGCACAAGCCAAATCCCAAAAAGGAAGTTAGAGAGGAGCATGAGGAAGCAACCCTTTACCCAAGAAGAAGAAGAAGGAGGAGAAGAAGAAGATGGTTGTATTTGATGGTGCCCTAAAAGCTGAAAATGAGGACCTTTGTAGAAAGCAAGTGTTGCGGCTCCACACAAGCATGCCACCACACCTACCATTTTAGCCACACCCGCCGCTGTCTTTACTTTCAGAATTTCAATCCTGAAATCCATCCATCATCAGAATCAACACAGCCCTAAAAGATAAGTCTACATTTATTTCCATTTTTGTCTTCAATTCAAATCTTAATTATTAAATTTCAATGCTAAACAATGATTTCAACTGTGGTTTAACATACAAAGCCTAATTAAGCTCAGACTAGTCCCTTTAATTCCATTTTTGTCTTGAATTCAAATCTTAATTAGCTAGCTTTATTGAGAAACGAAGAAGCACAACGCATTTCTTCCAAAAGCGAAAAGAGAAATATCCTCAATCAATAAACATGGGCGGCTTTAAGAAAATTTTTTTTTAGACCTAACCTTAATCAAATGCAAAATCGAAATCGAACTCTGATTTCTCTTCTTTTAGTGCCACCTTATTAGCCCCCCCCCATCTCATTTATTACGAAAAGGGTAACATTAAGTAACCAATAATTTTTGTTAACAACATGAACAATCACTAATCAAATTAAAACACACTACACTTTTAAATTATTTACCTAAATCTTAATATTAGAATAACCATTCGCACACCTAGTAAAATGAACATCCGATATATTCATTGTTCACATTGTTTAATATTTTCATTGTCTACCTATACTTTTCTTTACCAAAAATGTTAAACCAACATAAAAATTTATTACTTTTAATTATTAAGTAACATTAATATTTAAAAATATAAGATAAATATATTGGTAGATTACTAAATTAAAAGAACTAAATTAAAAAATTAAATTAATAATTAAATAATAATAAAAAAATTATTTCTAATAGTTTTTTAATATTTTTTTTTATATAATTATTGCAAGTGTCATGTAAATATGTAACTGTCGATAAACAAAATCCAAGTTAAGCCGAAGAATAGAAAATGAAAATGCAAACCTGAGTAAGAGTGCCAAGAAGAAGGTAATGGCTGGAAGGCAGTTAGTGGTAGCAGAAGCCAAAGTGGGTGAAGTGTATATAAGTGCAATACCATATACGTCCAAGCTCCCCGTGATCCTGATGCATTATTCTTAACTATTTATTTAAGTGCTTTAATTTCAATGCATGAATATAACAATATTAAAAATATTAAAATTTATTATTTTTTATAATTATTTTTGGACATCAATCTAGTTTTTTTAGATTAATAATTTAATAATATCTTTTATTTCACATTTTTAAACATTATTAACTAATTAATAATAAAAAATAATAAATTGGATGGGCTTCTAGTATTCCTCTAATAATATAGTATATAGTGTATACCCACCCGAAGAGAGAAAGGAAGAAGATGTTGCAGAGGGTGAGAAATGAGAGAGGTGGTGCAGTTTTGCGTTCGAAGAAGAAAGCAAAAGGAGCGAGGAAAACAGTGGCCAGGGCCTGCCTATAAAAGACGAAGATGAAGGTGTTGATGCCATGGTCGAATGCTGCCTTGGAGAGAAGGAACATGACTGCGTATATGGCTTGTATCAGGATCACTGCCATGTACGCCTTCTTATTATTATTGCTTTCTTTCATCATCATTATTATGAGTTTCTTTACACTTAAGTTTGAGTTTGATGAGGCTTTTATATATGGACACTACATATGGTTATGGATCATATTATATAACTATCATTTGCTGCTTTACCTGTTTGGGGACCACCCCTACTTTTGTTTACGTGTTTCCTGTTACACTGTCTTAGCTTTACATTAACACAACAAATTAAACATGCACATATATCTTTTTAGAATCAAAATTTTAAACAATTTTATACCTACATAAATATTATGTGAGTAAAAATAATTATATTTTATATTTATTATATAAATAGTTATTTAAAAAAATATAATTTGATAAATATATAAAATATTTTACATTATCAATATATTAAAATTAAAATTTTAAAATAATTAGATATTTTTTATTTTGATTATTAGTTTTTTATATATTAATATTGTAAATTTAAAAATTAATCAAATAAAAATTAATATTAATAAATTAGCCTACATTATTAAGATAACATAAAATGAATGCTGGAAAACAAAAATATTCATTTACCTCATATGCATGCAAGAAATTCTATTTTTTATTATATTATATATATTATTATATTTACGTACAGTTGGTTTCAAACACTGTGTATGTATGTTACATAAGTATATTAAAAATCTAAAATTTATGTTTCTTTAGTACGTTTAACAAATCCTTAAGATACTCATCAACAACAAGATCTTTTATTTTAATCCATTTCATACGCAATTTCGTATACTTTTGTTGACTTGATGGCCATGGAGTTGTCTTTAATTTGCAATCAAAATAGATATTAATGTCACTTTCTTTGTTTTTTATTCACATGCCTTTTCTAAAAGAATTAACTTTAAATATTTTTTTAAAAGAATATTTATTTCTTCTTTTTAATCTTTTAGTGTATCATTATAAATTTTAAGAAATTGTTATTTTTCAATAATATAAAATCAACTTTTTTTAGGTGTATTAATTGATTGAAAAATTGTTTTATTTAAACTTATACCAAATGCAAAATAGGTATTTTAACTTAATTAGTATTTCTAAAATTGGTATATATATATTGTTATTTACATGGGATCGGAACTAAAATTTTAGGACATTAATCTGAATGCTAATAAGTAGTACACCTTGTTCCAGCTTTTCTAAGACTTATAATTGTTTAGTTTGTTGGAGTAACAATACAATTGTGTCACAGTCACTATTTAAGTATTTATATGAAGTTGTGTTCGTATCAAGATGATAATTAAAAATTATTAAAAAATAATTTAATTAAATATATTAAATTATTTTATATTTTTATTTATTATCTTTATGTAAAATTAATTTCATATGAATTGCCTTTCTCGTACAGTAAAAAAGAAATTTTTTCTATTTTTCTTTAAAAAAAAGAAAAAAAATTGATTGAAATGTGAAATTGCATGTTTAATTCGAATTCGAGGGTTCATAATATGAGTTATGCCTTTTGGGAGTAAAATGACGAATCCTAACCGACAGAATTGTATGTTTCGCATGAATCAAAGAACTACAGAAAATGTTTTTTCATCAAAATTATTTAATGTTGGATAAAATAAAATCATGACCCAAAAGGTAGTTGGATCTAATGGAAGCTATCTAGATCAAGGAAATCATTCTAAGAGCTATAGGGATTGACTTATCCAATTTACTTAAAGCGCGAATATTACGATCCATACCCGATTCGATTTGCACGGCAAGCAATAATTTGTCACTCTATTTCTTTCTTTTAATGTTATTTACATATTAGTAACTACTTTTAGGCAGGATAATTTCTTAAATATTGAAAAAAAAAATCTTCTACTATTACAAGAGCGAAAATTTAAAAGTCTTTTATAAATATTTCATCAAATTTAGATATTTTTCAATCTTAACTTTCATAAACATGTATAAAACTCTTAATGACATAAGTATCTGAATTTTTTACAAATACTTCCACCACCATTTTAGAGTTGATATGAAGCGCTTGCATACCTTATCACTACCTCCGATTTCTGTTTTTCAAGGCCAAGACACTTTTCAGTCCGTTTCAAATACACATCAAACACTTGGTAAATAAAAATAGCAATGACGGTCGGTCGTGTGTTTTCAATTTTTCATTCCCTTCCGAAGAAAAAGAGAATAAAAAAAGGTCGTGGCTTCTTTGTTACTTCTTTCAATGAGCAACGAGTTTTAAATTGTGGTGCTCTCTAGTCTCTAGTCTTTCTCACATGATTTTGAAGCTTTATTATTTATTTGCACGTAGAATATGATATTAAAGGCAAAGAGATGGCGATACGTCATATACGGCTAGTTACTTTCCATGCAGATATGAATCGAAACTGAGTGATTTATTTTATACAATGAGGAAATTATTAATTCAAAGAACGGAGGGGAAAAAAAGGAACTAAATAAAGCAGAAAATCACACATTTAAATTGGACCACTATTTCTTCAATTCGTGGAATTAAAGGATGGAGCGAGAGGATACCTTTACCCCCTTGAATCATACCAACCAAGCAACTACTGAACTACGTACATAATATTAATATGTATCGATCTCGTTCGCGTGTATTATATTCTGAGTGAAAAACATAGTCAAGTTATACTGTAAGGATAAAATGATAAATACTGTGTATTTAAGTTTAATTTATTTTAATATATATTTTATACTGTAATTATTTTGTTTGTTTTTTATTTGACTTTGATACATGTGTCAATTAAATTTTGTATGAATGATCTTAGTTCGAAAAGCAAATATAGTTTCTCTAAAAAAGTAAATTCGATCCAAAACCTTAAGGTGTCAAATTAATGGGTATCTCATCTTATAAACTCCTCACTCTTCCATGCTTTCTTTGATGTGGGACTAACTTCAACACTCCTCACATTTGCAACACTAACAATATCAATATTAACTTCGCAAATAATAAAGAAGTAACTAAATTCTATATTTAATGTGAATTAAAAGATTAAATTGGATTAAACAAACTTGAACATGAACTTAAAAAAAAAGAATGAAAACATGCTGGAATATTGGAAATATATAGAAGAATAAAGAGATAAGCTAAAAACAAGAAAGGACTAAACTGAAAATAAAATAATAAAAAAAGAAATAAAAAAATTAACTTCTAATACTCACATGTACTTATAATTTGTAATCTTTTGTAATGTTAATGTGTCTAAAATTTTTTGTAAAATTTTAATGAAATTTGTAGTGTTGAATTAAAATCCCCTCTTAATTTTGTATTTTTCCTATTTATAAATTTTTTTTTGTTATATACTGAACTTTTTTAATTAACCGTTATTAATCTTATATCCACGTTTTTATTTTACTTGCTTTCCAAGATTAACTACCTATGTTTTTATCATACTTTTAGAGTCAAGTATCAGTCTCCAAATTTAGGCCAGTACTTATCTATTATGATCAAAATAATTACTCCCACATGTTAATTGCATCCTATTTTTTGCCAATTTGACTATTCTACTTTTTTTTTTTTACTTATTCAATATTTAATTTTAAGTATCTTTGTTGACTTGCATGATGTATTATTTTACTGTCGAACTATCAAAATTATTTTTTATCAAAAATATTTTTTGTATATTAAATTTAATTACTAAATTAGTCATTAATAATATATTTGTATATAAATATATATATATATATATATATAATTTAATTTATTTTTAATATATATTTATATTCTAATATATATTTTATATTAGTAACTGATTTAAGTATCCACATAACATAATCAATATATAATCAAATTTCAACCTGTATTAATAATAACTAATTTAATAATTAATTTTTTTTTGTATAAATTAAATTTAGTATGGTTGGTATATCTGGGGACAAAAGTAGCGCATATGTTTGGTGATAGAATACTACAAATTAATGGCATAAACTTTCATATATAGATATAATTTGCATTAAAAATATTAGTTATACATTAAAATTAGTTATCAAAATTAGTCATTATATATTATGTATAAATACATATATTATTTAACTTATTTTTAATATATATTTAATTTTAACATATACTTTATATTAATATTTAATTTTAATGACTAATTTTAATATACATATAACAAAATTAAATTTGTACATATTTTCAACACTATTATGTCTTCTCAAATTTGAATTTGTGTCCTCTTTTAATATCCACCGAATGATTAAGTACTTACAGAAGTACATATTTCTTCTGTCAACAAATATATATAACAAGAATTACATCTATCAATTCATCATGTCAATCCATTATATGAAGCAGATAAACATAACCTTTTTTTTTTCTTTTGTGATTTTAGGGATTTTCGCTAATTGGGGGTCTATATTATTAGCTAGTTTGATGTTGTAAAATCGATCATTTTTAATAATTGAACGATAAAAGCTAAGAAAACTTAGGATTCCAGTCTCTTAGCTTTAATCGTGTCACAGACATCTAGCCTGCCTTTATTAGCAAATAATAATTAATACACATGATTTTCATTTCAGAAAACCTTTTTGGAGGTTGTTTTGATGTGATGAAGAACAAACTAAAGAAGAGACGTGTTGGCTAATAATTAATTGTCAAGCTTATAAAGAATAAAAATGACAGATATAATATAGTAGCATTGAGCACATGACTAGTGATGGTTACGAACTAGCTTGGAAATTAAAAGAAACTCTTTAATATCATTATCAAATAAAGACATTGTTCACATACACGAGCCATATATATGACACTTTAGTCTTTAATTTTTTTCTTTTATATGCAAGTGGCCTCTCCCTATTATATATTTTTTTCACAAAAATCTATGGTCCTATCATACAGTGTGTTAAACCTCACAAAATATGTATGGATGAAAAAGAAAGAAGAAATTAAAAAAAAAGAAAGAAAGCACATGCAGGAACAGAGAATGAAACTTCAATAATTAAGACTAAGTCGATTAACATCAAATGGAAAGTTTCCAAGCTCAGGGACCCCAATTTGTTTAAAGGAATAATCAGATTAGTTAATTAAGTTTTTTTGGGTATGCTCTATATAGCTAGAATTTTTTTTATTTATTTTAAAAGCAAATTAAAGTTGCTCCACTCATTTTATAAAAAATAGCTCTAGCAAGTGACATAAAGTGATATACTAAAACACTATTTTTTTCCCCCTTTATTTTTCTTCTTCTAGTCTTGTATCTTAAAGGGTTAAGTACTGAAATCGTATCGTCCCTAAGGTAAGGGGCGAAAATCAAATTCGTCCCCAACTTTTTTTCGTTATTAAAGTCATCCTCAACGTTCAAAAACGCTTTAAAATCATCCTTCCCCAAATTCTTGGACCAAAATACCCTCATCATCATCATTCTTCTCTTCACCTTTCTCACCCCACCACTTCCACTGCCACCACCATTACCACCACCACCACCACCACAAACACCACCACAAACACCAACACCAACACCAACCAACACTAACACCAACACCAACACCAAAAACATCAAGCAACAGCAACAACATAACCCAGAAAATCAGAACTCAAAACTCAGCAACAACAGTAATCAAAACTCAACAAAACTCAGCAATAACAAATTCAGCAACAACAATAATCAAAACTCAGTAAAACTCAGCAATAAGCAATAATCAAAACTCAGCAACAATTCACAAAAAATTCAGAAATTTTACAACAAAAATCCAATTTACAGGAGAAGAAGAAGAAGAAGAAGAGTGGCGGATCACAGGCGGCAGGGCGACGGTGCAGCGGTGGCAGCGGCAGCGAAGATCGGCGGCGTCCGTGAAGACCGGTGGCGGCGGCGAGGAGTCTTCCCCATCCCCCTCTTCTTCCCGAAACCCCCTCCCCCCTCTTCTCCCTTCGCGTTCCCTTCCCCCTTTCCCCGAGGAGCAGAGCGGCGGCAGCGACAACGAAGAGCGGCGGCGGTAATGAAGACCGGTGGCGGCGGCGAGGAGAAAAGATGGCGAAGGCGGAGGCGGCGAGGAACGACGACGAAGGCGCGGCGGTGACTGGCGCGATGGCGGCGACAGCACGCGGCTCCTCCAACAGCGGCGATCCCCTCCCCCCTTTCCCCTTCCCACTCCTCCTCCCCCACACCTCTTCCCCCACCCCCACCCCGCATCCTTTCCCCTTTCCCCCCTTCGCCGGCGCCGTCCCCCCTCCCCCCTTCCCCTCTTCCTTTTTCCCCCACCCCCTCTGTTTCTCACCCCCCTTCCCCTTCTCTCGATTCTCTATCATCCTCAGCCTTTTTTTTCTTTTCTTTTTTATTTTATTTTATAATTTTTTAATAAAGGGTAATTTGGTAATAAAAAAAATAAAATTAGTAAAAAGACGATTTTATAACGTTTTATAACGTTGAGGATGATTTTAATAACAAAATAAGGTCGTTGACGAATTTGATTTTCGTCCCTTACCTTAGGACGATTTCAGTACTTAATCCTATCTTAAACTAAAATCCTTATACATTTTTATTAAGGTCTGAATCGCTTCTTCGTGATTCTGATTAGTAGACAAAGTACGTGACCCAATAGCTCTTATAAAGTAAAAAAAAAAAAAAAATTCCTTATGGTGTATGATGGATTAGGATTATATTATTCAAATAAACTTCAATAATCCAGATCTTGCGTGCTGTTGGTGTGTTACACTGCATTAATCAAATTGTTACTTAATTTTAGTGTTTGTGTTCTACCTCTAAATAGCTCGCATCTATATATAGAAAAGAATCCTTTATAATTCAAAGCAACTAATAATTAACAAAGTCATATCTTTAGGCTTTAATTTGAGTGAGACTATACATAATTCTTTGGTCCGCAGTAAGTATTTTATATTACTTCTTTCTTGTTTAGGCCATTATATACTACTTTAATTTCATATAGATAAATAGCCTATATATGTTATTAAAATAGGTTTTGCAGATTATATTAATATATAGTAATCCGAGCGCGTTCCCACCTAAAGATATAGAAATTATTAATTAAGCCAATGACCTGACATGTCATTAAAAATAAAGTTTCTTAATTATTTGCTTTGACAGTGATAGCCTGATAGAATGATAAACATAAAAGGTGTTTGTTACAATACGATAATAAATTCATACGTACTGATATATTTAAAATATGGATAAGTAATAATAAATTATGTGGAATTTATTTTCTACATCAGCATTTAATTTTTTTTAAATATATATTATATCACCACTTTTATTAATACACCTATTTAATTAAATAAAAATAAAAATATATTTTTTATTTAATTTTATAAAAAGTCTTAAACATCCTTCCTTTATTTGATTAGACAAAAAATATCCTTTTAAATTAATCAAATTTTAGAATTCAATTAATCCTAAATTTATAGTTTCAAATAATTTAAACA
Source organism: Arachis ipaensis (assembly GCF_059453495.1). Lineage (NCBI taxonomy): Eukaryota > Viridiplantae > Streptophyta > Magnoliopsida > Fabales > Fabaceae > Arachis > Arachis ipaensis. The sequence goes on from NC_142438.1 coordinate 127,077,468, forward strand.
ACAAAACAAAAATATATTAAAAAAATAAAAAATCAAAATTGTTCTTCATCTGACTTCAGAAATCCTCTCGTTGAATCACGCATCTGAAGGTTTCAGTATTCTTCATCTTCTTCTCTCCTCTTCCTATCCTCTCTCTCTCTGTCTCTCTCTGCTCGATCTCTCTCATCTGTCTCACTGTGCGTCGCACGCAAGATCTCTCCCTCTCTCCTCTCTTATCTCGCAATCGAGGTCATCGTCGCGTCACAGAGCATCGCCATCTTGTGCGTTCCAAAGAGCGTCGCCTTCTTCCTGGTTCCAGAGAGCGTTGCCTTCCTCCTGGTTCCGTCTTCCTCGCCATCTTCTTTGCCATCTTCCTCATTCTTCATCACTGTTGTCAGCCCCTCTCTTCCGGTAATTCCCTCCCTATGATTTCCGTGATTTGAATTATTATAGCATTGGTGTGATTTTTGTAATTAGGGTCATTTGATTTGATTTATGTGATTTGATATTAGTTGTTAAATTTGACAAATTGTTGAATTCTTGTTGTTAATTTTGGCAAATTGTTGAATTCTTATTTTTTCTATTTTTTGAGAAAATATATGTTCCCCTTTCCCATCGAAATCTTCAAAATCTTCAAAGTTCTCTTCAATTGGATCTCGTTTCAAGGTATTAATAATTTTTACAACTCTTTCTGTGCTCTTTATACCTCATTTTCACGTAGTCTATGAAACTCCTCTGTTGTATATCTAGGCGTTTTGTTTTCATGTATTAGAATTACTGAATGACACTTTTTGAAAAATGCAGTTACAACTTCAATCTTTGATGGAGACCTTAAATTCAACAGAGCCTCATTATATCAGATGTGTGACAAACAATGTTCTCAAGCCTGCTATTTTTGAAAATCTCAATATCATCCAACAATTGCGCTGTGGTGTGAGTATTAACATGGTCTTATTTGTCTTCAGTTTCATTATACAATTGTGTAAAAGAAGTGAAATATATTTGGCTTTGATTTACATTTCATGATTTTGTCATTGTTGCTTTCAGGGTGTTCTTGAGGCAATTAGAATCAGCTGTGCTGGATATCCTACAAGAGGGACTTTTTATGAGTTTCTTAACCAATTTGGTGTTCTTGCCCCTGAAGTTCTAGATGGAAAGTAAAGCTCTCTCTCTCTCTCTCTCTCTCTCTCTCTCTCTCTCTCTCTATATATATATATATATATATATATATATATATATATATATATATATATATATATCAAAATGCAAGAATGTCTTTTATGTGTTGTATTCCTATGATTTCAGAAAAGTTACTCTACAGTGTCATCTATGATTTTAACTCCTGTCTCTTGCTTTGTTACATTTTTTCACTATTTGTTGTATTGGTCTACCTTTTTTCTTATCAGCTATGATGATAAAGTTGCTTGCCAAATGATATTGGATTAGATGGGTATGAAAGACTATCAGGTGATTCGGTATTTCCTATAACTTAATTTGCTGATGAGGGTACATCAGGGAGGGTCAATTTGAGAAACTAGGATCTGGGAGCCAAGCCTGATTTTGTTTTATTTAGTGGAATTAAATCCCCAAAGCACATGGTACTCTGCGTACATATACTGACCAATAATTAAATGTAAACTATCCCAGGCACATCACTTTTATAATAATATATAGAAGTAGGAACCCAGTGACACAGACACAATTTTGTCTATTTTGCACACTTAAGTGACAGTATTGGTTGTGTTACTTGTCTATATTTTCCTAAACTTCAAATGACTATTAAACTTTTGAAAAGTCGCTATAATTTTTATGGCACAAGTAATACCTATTGCATCTAGGGAATCTATCCATATGAATGGATCTTATTAAATACAAAGTCATACAGCTTTTTTGATGGTTTACCAGATAGGCAAGACAAAAGTTTTCGTAAGAGCTGGTCAAATGGCTGAGTTGGATGCAAGAAGAGCAGAGGTTCTTGGAAATGCAGCTAGAGTCCTTCAGAGGCAAATACGTACACATATTGCACGCAAGGAATTTAAAGAGTTGCGTCAAGCTGCAGTCTGTTTGCAATGTAATTTGAGAGGTACCCTGTATTCTCTCTTAATATACTTGTTTAGTAGTTCATAACCTTAATCAGTCCCTTGTAAGTACAAGCTTTTTTCCTTAGTGGATATTATACAGACACATCCCTTATAAGGTTCATTTATCTTTCAGTACTGATACTAGATTGGCAAACTTTAGGATGTCTCCTTTATGCTTATTATCTTCCTAATAATTAGAACCTTAATGGTGGAAAGCAATCATATGTCTAGCTTGCATCTCTAACACCTCTATTTGGCCTATCTGGATAGTTGATACTATAATTAGAATTTGTGACGCATTAGAACTTTGCGAAAGTAGATTTCCTTTTCATTATGGGTTGGCTATGTTAAGTTTTTATTGTTGAATTTATAGATTCATCTGGTTCTTTTCAATGATAAATAGGAATATTGGCCCGGAAGCTCTATGAGCAGTTGCGTCGTAAAGCAGCAGCTCTGAAAATAGAAAAGAACTTCAAAGGATACATTGCTAGGAAATCTTTCTTAAGTGTACGATCGTCTGCTATAATAATACAGATAGGTTTAAGGGCTATGAAGGCTCGTGATGAATTTAGATTTAGAAAGCAAACAAAGGCTGCAATTCATATCCAGGTTTTGCTTTTTATATTCATACTTCATAGGTTATAAACTTTTAGTTAAGAAAATAGAAAGATTCAATTCCTACTTTCTTATTTGCCTTGCTGTAATGATCTTTTTTGTCAATATCTTTAGGTTAATTTGCGCCGGCAAATTACATTTTCATATTATAAAAAGTTGCAAAAGGCTGCAATTGTTACTTAGTGTGGTTGGAGGAGAAGGGTTGCTAGGAAGGAACTTAGAATGCTCAAAATGGTTTGAACTATTCTGTCTCATTTGTAATTTTATATAATTTGATCTTATCTCGAGATTAATAATTTGTGTAATTGCATTCAGGCTGCAAGAGAAACAGGGGCCCTTAAGAAAGCAAAGGACAAACTAGAGAAGCGTGTAGAAGAACTTCCATGGCGTTTGCAAATTGAGAAGCATTTGAGAGTAACATAATTATGATAGATTTTTACATATCAGTTTTAAGTAGCTGATATACACAAGAAACCAAGGAGTAACTAACACATATTCAAATTCAGGGGTAGGGTTCAGGTTGGGGTTTGATCCATCGGCGCCTCAGAACAGTGCAGGAGTTGCTGAGCCTCCAGGACAACCAGAAAACAATCAAGACAGAGTAGCCAACCCCGTGCAGATTCCTGGGCAAGCTGACATTCAACAAGCAGAAGGCGGTCCAAACCCCAGTTCCATGAATTCATTCAGTTCTATGTTATTATGGATCTTAGGAGGTGCTTCATCTGAGGGTCTCAACTCGTTTTTTTCAATGTTCAGAGATGTTAGAGACCAAGGACAAGTTTTTGTCGAAACTCCTCACGATGAAAACCGTGAGAATAAGGATAATGACAGATAGTGGTAGAACATTAAATTTTGATCATAAGTACTTGTTAATACTTAATATAGGAATATTGTACGGCATATCATATAGGTGACTGAACTTTCTCTCTCTTTGGTCCAAATAAAAATAAAACTAACGAAAAAGAATGTGTATATAATGTATATGTATATTCTTTATAGCTTTTTTTTTTCTTTCATAAATATTGAAGGTTTGATGTCTATTCTATCTTCCTCAAAGCTAATAAGCTATAGGCGGATGGAATTGTTCCTCCAAAAAAGTTAAAGAACTTATAAAGTAGGAGGAAAAAGATTCTCTAATATAAAGAAAATTTTTAAAATAATAAAATAAAAATTAATTATCATTTTTATTCAAGAATGCAGAATAAAATGAAATTTACAGCGAAGTCTAGTAAGATATTCATAAAACAGTGGTTAACTGGTTATAGATACTATATACACAAATATATGTAATTATCAGCTATTTTTTATGGAGAAATAATCCAATGCCAACATTGAGTCATGAATTATATATCTATCATTAAAAAAAAATTTGTGTCTTTAATAGCAAATGCATTCATATCTGCATACAAAATATACAAATGTACAACTATGGTCATCATTAGCAACAATTTTCTAAGATTTTAAAAGTTTCTTGCCGTTGTTCATCACTCAATTCTTTGGGAAAGTCAACTAGAAACTTGACATGGAAGTCACCTCTTTTTCCATTGTTTTTAAGGGGTTGACATGCCTTGACCTTCAATAAACTTCACATATCCAGGGTATATGAAGAGAGAACTTTTGCGTGGTCTAGAAATTCGCAGATAAATCCTCGTTGCAGGTATAGCTTCTAAACCAACAAAAGTTCTTTCTTACAAACGTTTTGGTTGTCACAAGTAACAAACCCCTTTGAAATTGATAACCGAAGTATTTAACATCGGGTCGTCTTCTCAAAGAATTGTAGGGAGGTGTGTTATTATTGGTTATGGATTTTCTGAGAAATTTAGAGTTTGGGCAATGGGCACAGATATAATTATAAATTGAAGTAATAAAAATTAAAAGAGATTTATATATATATCTAAATAAAAAGCTTTGACTGGTAGAATGATTAATTGGAAGTTCTATCCTTGTTGGATTTTCCAAGTGTAATGGTAATTGGTTGTGCTCTACTTGGTTATCCTTTACTAAATAAAGGAAAATTAAGTTAGGAGCCAATTTCTATTCACAAGTCCTAATCTTCTCCCTTGGGAAGGATTAGTGTTAGTGGCCAGAGAGTCAATCACCAATTAACTCTGGAGTCTTCTAACTCAAGGATCTCCAATTTATCAATTCATCAATTAAAGCCAAGAATATAAAAAGCTAAGTAAAAATCATAAATCTGAAATACCTCAAATTGTATTAATAAAGGAAATCAAATCTAACATGGATATTTATAAATTAAATTGGAAAAATAAATAAAAGAAAAATTGAACCTGATAAAAAGAAACAATCCTGAAAGCAAAGAAATCCTAAATCCTAATCCTAAGAGAGAGGAGAGAACCTCTCACTCTAAAAACTATATCTAAATCCTAAAATTGTGTATTGTGAGCTTGTTATTATGAATGAATGGATTTCTCCACTTTATAGCCTCTAATCTGTGTTTTCTGGGCCGAAAACTAGGTCGAAAACAGGCCAGAAATCGCTGGAGAAGAAATCTGCCACGCTGATTTTCGTCACTGCGACGTGTCCGCGTGGAGCGCGCATCCGCGTCACCTAGTGTTAGGGCAACTATGGCATATTATATATCAAATCGAAGCTTCAGACGTTAGCTTTCCAACGCAACTAAAATCGCGTCGTTTGGACCTTTGTAGCTCAAGTTATGGCTGTTTTAGTGCGAAGAGGTCAGGCTGGACAGCTTTGCAGTTCCTTCAACTTCTTGTATTCCTTCCACTTTTGCATGCTTCCTTTCCATCCTCCAAGCCATTCCTGCCCTGTAATCTCTGAAATCACTTAACGCACATATCAAGGCATCTAATGGTAATAAGAGAGGATTAAAATTAGCTAAATTAAGATCAAAGAAACATGTTTTCAATCATAGCACAAAATCAGGAAGGAGAATGTAAACTCATGCAAATAGTATGAATAAGTGGGTAAAGAGTTGATAAAATCCACTCAATTGAGCACAAGATAAACTATAAAATAGTGGTTTATCAACCTCCCCACACTTAAACATTATCATGTCCTCATGCTAAGCTCAAGAGAAGCTATAAAAGTGAAGAGAAATGGTAGAATGTATGAAATGCAACCTATCTATGTGAATGCAACTACATGCAAAAAATGTTTCTACCTACTTGGTTTAAAAGTAAATAAATTCTCCAAGAATAAATATGAACTGGATTTCACTAATTCAAATCATAAAAATGAAGTACAAATAGGCTTGTAGAAGAAAATAGCTCATGAAAGCCGGGAACAAAGAATCGAGCATCGAACCCTCACTGGGAGTGTATGCACTCTAATCACTCAAGTGTTTTAAGTTCGATTCTCTCAATTCTCCACTAACCTTGCTTTCTAAGGCTTGCTCTTCATCTAACAATAAACATAAATTTAATGCACAAATACACATATCAAGAGGTCTTTTAAGGGTTGTAATGGGGTTAGGGTCAAGGTAGGATTGTATTTGGCCAAGTGGACTAAAATCTGAATCCTTAATTAACTTAAACTTTCCACCTAACTTAAGACAATCCATGTAATCATAATACCACATCTAACTATCCATTAACCATGTTTTCCACATATTCATGCATTCTAAAGTACATATGCATTGCTTTCACCACTTATTTTGGGGTATTTTGTCCCCTTTTTGCTTAATTGCTCTTTTTTCTTTTCTTTTTCTCACTTCTTTTTTTTATATATATATTATTATTATTATTTTATTTTATTATTTTTTTTATTTTTCTCAATGCATATGATTAAATTATTGGATGCATGAATCATGTCCTAAACATTTTTTTTTATTTTCAGAAAATTCTAACATACTCAATTCTCAAACCAAATATTTTCAAATTGAATTTCTTCACACTTAAATTATAAGCACTCTCACTAGTCTAAGCTAACCAAGGATTCAAATTAAGGACATTATTTTTTTCCGCTTAGAGTTAATGATGTGCTAAAGTAAAGAACAAAGGGGTATAATAGGCTCAACATTGGTTTGCAAAGAATAATGAAAGGGTAAGGCCATATGGGTATGTAAGCTCAGTGAAACAAAAGCCTCAATCATGTAAGTGTATGCATACATCAAACTATGGAAATATAGAATTAAGCAAGACAAAGATCACAATTTTAGAGAGAAAAACACACACCAAAAATAAAATATTTGTTGGTAAAATGTAACCAATTCAAATAGGCTCAAAAATCTCACAGGTTTTGTGTGTTCGAGCTCTAAACCATGTTCCAGTATAATATTTCTTCAAATAAGTGTAACATTAAATTTTATTCAAATTAGTGAAATGCTCTGAAAGTTTTTTTTTGAAAAATAAAATATTTCTTCAACCAAGTGGTAAAATATGCACAAAATCAAATAATCATGCAATCAAACATGCAAATGCAACAACTAACAAGGGAAATAAACCATTGGTGTTGAGATAGAAGAGTAACTAACCCATGGAGATCGGTATCGACCTCCCCACACTTAAAGATTGCACCGTCTTCGGTGCATGCTGAGATGTGTAGGTGGACGGGTTGTTCCAACTGATGCTTTTCTTCAAGGATTGTGCAGATGGACTTGTTTGTCTCCCCTTATAGAAGTTTCTCCCTTTTTCCGTCTTCGGTGGCCAACCTGAAAGAAGAGAAAAAGAAGAACAGTAACTCAGAAATAAAGATAAAATAAAATATAGTTGGGTTAATGCCAGATAATGAGGGTCTCAATTACATGGTAGCTACAACATGCAAATGAGAAAACAGTAGAAGTACATGGCAAATCAAGAGTGCAAAAATTTGCAAAAATAGGGAAGAGAGTGTGGGTAAGGAGGGATAATATAAATTCATGTCAATGTAAAAGTAATACAGGTATAAAAGATTGGCATTGATATAAATAATATTATCTAACCAGAATAAAACAAGTCACTAAGCACCTAAAATAATTCAAGAGAAGATGCAACAGTTAAATAAGAAAATCAACACCAAAGGAAAAATAATGAATTTAGAAAAGAAAAGAAAAAATATGCACTAAATTAAAATACAATGAATGAAATATGCAAATAAATTAAGTAAAATAGAATGAAGGTGAAAAGGAATGAGAAGTGAAAGAAATAAAGTAAGAAAGAAAGAAGAAAAGATAGAAGAAATTAGGATTAGAAAAGAAAAGAGAAGATAATTGGCGTTGATTTGGATGAGTTGTGCGGCGCAGGCGACGCGGACACGTGGGTCACGCGATCGCGTGGCCTGATTTGTGCGATTGGCGCGACTGCAGCCTCGCGTTCACGCAACTCTCTGTTCGAAACTCTTTTTGCCAAATTTTTGGGTGACGCGGTCGCGTGGTTGACGCGATCGCGTGGATGGCCATTTTTGGAAAACGATGCGGACGCGTGGATCACGCGTTCGCGTGGTAGGGCTTGTGCTTCTAGCACTGTTCCAGCCCCATTCCATCCTAACTTGCTGGCAAACACCCTTTTTACGTCGATTTTTAGGGCACGCGTTTGCGTGGGTGACGCGGACGCGTGGGAGGCATTTTTCGCAAATGACGCGAATGCGTCAGCAACGCGGTCGCGTGGATCAATTTGTGCCAATGGCACGCCTCCAGCCACGCTCTCGCGTGACTCTCTGTTCACTTTTCTTTTCTCCTAATGCACTTGTGACGTGGACGCGTCAGCGACGCTGCCGCGTCGCGTGCGTGCTTTTTTTTTTTTAATACAAAATGCAGAATGCAGTATGCAGATGCTGATGCAGATGTTATGAATAATTCCAAGTTCAATAAAATAAAATAAAACTCAAAATCAAACAAAACAGACTAGAATTAAAACTGAAAAAAGGGACGATCATACCATGGTGGGTTGTCTCCCACCTAGCACTTTTAGTTAAAGTCCTTAAGTTGGACATTTGGTGAGCTCTTTGTCATGGCGGCTTGTGCTTGAACTCATCCTGAAACTTTCACCAATGCTTGGACTTCCAATAAGCTCTATCAATACTAAGTAAATTCCTCAAGCTTTGATGGGGTTCTTCACAAGCTTTGAGCTCCCAAAATTGATCCTCATATATTCCTGGATCCCAAATCTTGTTTCTACACCCGTCTTCAAGTTGATTATGATTCCATCTGGGTGGTTCAGCCTTAGAATTCTCACTGAAGCGTCCAAACAACTTCCCAGACCCATTCAATTGAGCTCTACACCAACCTTTGCGTTTAAACTTAAAGCTTCCAACCATAATGAACCTCGCGGGACAAATCTTACCTCTGACCATCTTCCTCTTACTCTTAATGCCACAAAGAGCTCTAAGCTGACCATCCGTCTCTAGTAGCCCATATTCAAGTGGGAAAGTAAAGGTCAAGGATGGGAATTTTACCCACTTGAATGTTGTCTTGGACGGTAATGGCCTTAGGAGAGGTGTTTCTAATGAACTTGCAAGCTCCACTCCCTTGTGCTCTTCTCTAACAGCTTCCACCTCCTTGTAAGCTTCTTCAATTTCAACCTCTTCCTTTTGGTAGCTTTCTTCCAATTCAATCTCCTCTTCACTGCTTTCCAAGGGCATGGGAGGTTGTACTTCTTCTTCTTTAATCTCCATGTCAAGTCTAATGGGAGAGGATTCAAATGTAGATAAGAATTTATCAATGATTGAATCCATCTCTTGATCATCCCCTTCAAAGTCTTCAACCATGATATGCCTTGGAGGTTGTACACCCTTCTCAACATCAATTTCAAGCTTCTTGGAGGGAGGTTCTATGACTTCAGGTTCCCATAGAGGTTCAGCATCTCCTAAGTCTTCAACCAATTCTTCTTCTTCGACGATCACGGCTTCCTCCAATTGTTCTAATACAGAGTCATGCTGCTCACTGTTCATTGGAGTTTCTAGCTTCTCCTTTATGTTGCGTTCTTCAGTAGATTCTCCACATGAAGCCATGGGGATTCCTTGAGTGTCTGAACGTCGGGAAGGTAATCGATTGATCGCTTGATTCAATTGGTGAAGGGTTTCATAAAATTTATTCACTGTTTCCTTGAGACGCTCCTGTGATTCTTGGGTCGATGGATATGGACATGGTGTATATGGAGGTGGTGGTTTATGAGAGTAATTCTGTTGGAATGGGGGTGGTTCTATGTATGGTTCGATCGATTACCTTCCCGACGTAAGTATAGATTCTGTTGTAAGTATAGATTCTCCTTTTTTGCTTGTTTATTTGTGGTTCTATTGTGAGTGTGGTGGTTCAAAGTTGTGTTGAGGAGGTTCATAGGCATATGATGGGGGTCCATCATATCTATCATCTTGGTATGCCCCCTGGAATGGCTCTTGACTATAGTAATTTGGTGGATGTTGGTTGTCACGGAAGGGTCCACCATAACTATTGTTTTGGTATGCATCGTGGAATGGTCTTTGTCTGTGGTACTGTGGAAGGTGTTGTTGCCGGAAGAGTTGATCAGATCCTCGTGGCTCCTTCCATCTCTGATTGTTTTGACCTTGATGCATGTTCCTGTTATAATTTCCATTCCTTGCAACAACATTGGAACCAAACTCAAAGCGAGAGGGGTGGGAACTCATAATAGTAATTAAAAACGAAAATAAAAATAAATTTTAAATTAAAAGGTTATTTAAATTTTGAAATTTGATTTTTTTGAAATAAGATAAGATAAGATTTTGAAAAAGATATGAATTTTGAAATTTCAGATTTTGAAATTTTGAAATTTGAAATTTAAAATTTAAAATTTGAATTTTGAAAATTGAAATTTGAATTTAATTTTTTTTAATTTGAATTTTGGAAATTGAAATTTGAAATTTGAAATTTTGAGTTTTAAATTTTGAATTTTTGAATTTAGTGAGGAAAGAGAAAAACAATAAAATGACACCAAACTTAAAATTTTTAGATCAAAATGAAGAAAACAACTAAGAACAACTTGAAGATCAAGATGAACACGAAGAACAAATTTTTGAAAAATTTTTAATAATTAAATAAAAACCAATAACCTCTTAATTTATGAAAAAGTAAAAATAAAAACAAATAAACAAGCAAAAAGCAAATACTTACAATAACCAATAATAAGGCACACGTTTGCAATTCCCCGGCAACGGCGCTATTTTGAAGAGAGAACTTTTGCGTGGTCTAGAAATTCGCAGATAAATTCTCGTTGCAGGTATAGCTTCTAAACCAACAAAAGTCCTTTCTTACAAACGTTTTGGTTGTCACAAGTAACAAACCCCTTTGAAATTGATAACCGAAGTATTTAACCTCAGGTTGTCTTCTCAAGGAATTGCAGAAAGGTGTGCTATTTTATTAATCAAATGTTTTCAAAAAAATGGTTTAAGTTGAATAACAGGAAATTAAATTAGAGAATTTGTGTAATTTTAAATAAAAGCCTTGGTTGAGAGTAGATTAGTTGGAAGCCCTATTCTTGTTGGAGTACTCTCAAGATTAATTGATAATTGAGGGTTGTTCTGTTTACTTATCCCTTACTAGGTAAGAGAAAGTCAAGCAAGTTGGAATGCTGTTTCTATTCACAAGTTCCAATCCACTCAATTGAAAAGGATTGGTGTCAGTGACTAGAGGGCAAACCAACAATAAACCCAATTACAATTTTTTTTTAAGCATTCCAACTCAAGGTCTTCCTTTCAATTAACTCCCATCCAAGTTATGGAACTACTCACTCATTGTGAATGTAGAATTCATAACATAGGAAAGGGAAATATAGAAAGACATGATAAACAATAATCAAAGGGGTCAATTAAAAATAAAAATAGTTCTTGTATTAATAAACTCTAAAAATAATTCAATAATAATTCTAAATAAACAAAGGACATGGAAGAGTAAGAGACAGGTAAAGAAAACAAACTAGAATGACGAAGCCTTGCTGAGGTAATAACACTTCTCAATATCCCAATGCGAAAGCAATAAAAATAAAATTCTAAGAACTATGAATGTGTAGAGAGAAAACCTAGAGGAGGAGTAAAACTAGATCTAAAACTGAGAATTATCTGTAATGAATTGTTGTTTTCATTTCTGCATGTTCCTTGGCTCTAGTTTGCTTTTCTGGGCCGAAAATTGGGTCAAAACAGGGCCCAAAATCGCCCCCAGCGAATTCTACAGATTCTGCAGATCGCGCATGTCACGCGATCGCGTCATTCATGCGGATGCGTCATTCGGCGTTTTGCCTTGCCACGCGTGCGCGTCGTCCACATCTCCGCGTCACTTGTGCAGTTCCAATCCACGCGATCGCGTGAGCCATGCGTCCGCGTCACTGCAATTTCTTCTATGTCGCGCGGTCGCGTGAGCCATGTGTCCGCATCACTTCTCGCTAGTCATCTCCTCAATTTCTTGTGTTCCTTCCATTTTTGCAAGCTTCCTTTCCAATCTCCAAGTCATTCATGCCCTATAAAGCCTGAAACACTTAACACACAGATCACGGCATCTAATGGAATGAAGGAGAATCAAAATACATAATTAAAAGTCTTTAGGAAGCAAATATTCAATCATGTAATAATTTTAGGAAGGAAATATAAATGCATGCCAATCATATGAATAAGTGGGTAAAGAATTTATAAAACCATACAATTAAGCACAATATAAACCATAAAATAGTGGTTTATCAGTATACAACAGTATTCTCAAATGACAAAGTCAACTTCTCCCCTCCTAATATAGGAATTGGTAAAGAGCACCCTGTGAATGCATCTACTAGAGGAATCTCAATACATATTTCCAAGTCATTATTGCCTTCTCTTCTAAACAAATTGTGTTTCTTTTCTTCAATTATGAATACTATATCAGCAGGGAGGTATCCAGGTTTCTCATCACCCTTGCCCTCAAATTTTATCTTTGTTCCTTTTCTCCATCCTGGCTTCACTTCAATCTTTAAAATCTCAATCTATTGGACCATTACCCTGTTGCAAAATTAGTTAATAAGTAATGTTCTTCTAATTATCGAAGAGAAATATTTTGTATACTCATTCTGTCTCTTTGAATCGCACGTCTCATTCGAATAAGTACATATAATACAACTTAAAATTAAATGCTTCGTGTAAGATCATGACATGATAGATTAAGAAAAACATAAGACAGAGAAAATGCGGAGGCAGAAACTCGAAGAACTTCAAGCATTAGAACGAGCACATCTGGAGTATTTCAACATAAAAAGGAGAATGGAGGCAGGCATTAAAGATCTTTTTATCTAATATGGAAGCTACTAAAAGGAGTCTTGCCCTGTGAAGCTGACAACACTCTAGAATAGTTTTTTCAGGTAAATGTAATCTTCCATCTTATAATTTGTAAGTTTCAATTCCATCTTAATGTTATGAGTTATTGTAGTTTCTGATCCATAGATTGATGTATCTATCTGCTGTTGTAGTTTATTTGGGATTCAAGCTGCTAACCAAGATCTTGTACAGAAATTCCAACAGTTAATTACTCTTATTAAACAATTGGAATTACAAAAGCTATTTAAACTAGATTACTATTGAAACACTCTTGTAAGAATTGCCACTATTTGGTTGCATTTGCTAAGCATAATTTTTCTACTTGTTCAGTCGAGGTAAAAGAATGCAGTTTGCAAATTTTTCATTTTGTTAAACATAAGAATAGGAAAACAGCAGAAAACTGCACATGTAACTAACTTGCAAGACATAAAATAAACATTTAAAAAAAAAGAGTTACTATTGATAGAACCAACTAACCTCTTCAGCTAACACTTCATAGTTTTTCATTGAATTGAGCCAAAAAGCAGGTACTCCTTTTTCTACAAAACCAAATCAAAATGTTATCAGTGAATGAATTGAAATGCTATTTAAAGAAAAGGTATGATCTTTTAATTAGTACCTTCATCCTCTTCAGCACCTACAGTTTTCTCCTCCGCTATTCCTTCAACTTCAGTGACACCATTAACTATCTCAAAGCGCTGCATCCATTAAGAATTCAACAATTCGTCAAAATTAACAACAACTAATATCAAATCACATACATCAAACCAAATTACCCTAATTACAAAAATTACACCAATGCTATAATAATTCAAATCACAGAAATCATAGGAGGGAATTATTGAAAGGGAGAAGCTGACGACAGTGATGAAGAATGAGGAAGACGGCAAAGAAGACAACGAGGAAGACGGAACTAGGAGGAAGGCGAGCTCTCTGGAACCAGGAGGAAGGCGACGATGACCTCGATTGCGAGACAAGAGAGGAGAGAGAGAGAGATCTTGCGTGCGACACACAGTGAGACAGATGAGAGAGATCGAGCAGAGAGAGACAGCGAGAGAGGATAGGAAGAGGAGAGAAGAAGATGAGGAATACTAAAACCTTCAGAGGCGTGAACGAGAGGGTTTCTGAACCCAGATGAAGAACAATTTTGGTTTTTTATTTTTTTAATATGTTTAACACGGATGAAGAACAATTTTGATTTTTTGTTTTTTTAATATATTTTTGTTTTGTTGTTTAAATTATTTGAAATTATAAAATTAGGATTAATTGAATTCTACGTGGCTTGTTATTATAAAATTAGGATTAAAAAAAATTAAATGCTGATGTGGAAAATAAATTCTACGTGGCTTGTTATTATTTATCCGTATTTTAAATATATCGGTACGTATGAATTTATCATCGTACCATAACAAACACTATTTTTTATTATTAAATATTGTCAAAATTCCATAGCCATATCATGTATACATATGTCATAACGATAATCACAATAAAAATCCACCACATACATTTAAATGGCTTAAATTTTCATCGAGCTATGCATAGGGATGAGCACGAGTCAAATTGGTTCAAATTTAAAGTAAAATTAGAATCGAATCAATTAAATTTGGTTCAGATTTATAATTTTTTTTGTGTATTCGAACCAAACCAAACCGATTAAAAACGGATTGGTTTGGTTTGAGTAATTGAATATCCGATAAAACAAAAATTCATAAAAAAAAAACAAAATTTTTACCTTAAAAATTTTATAATAAATACAATAAACATGTAATATTAATAGAAATAATTCAAATATGTTAAACACTAAATATATTAAAAAATAAATACATTAAAATCCAAACATATTAAATATTAAAGATATTAAAATTCAAATTTATTAAAAGACATATATTTTTTAAATTTTTATTTATTTATTTATTTAATATACATTCGGGTCTACGAGTTAGTTCAGGTTCTGGACTCTAAAAGTATTATCCAAACTAATTATTAGAAAGAATCATTAATTTAGTTCAGATTAGATTCAATTACTCATTAATTTCAAAATCAATTTAATTGATTTGATTTGGATTCTGACGGATAATCTTAGCTATGTTTACCCCTACTATGCAAAATTATAGGAAATTAAAGCATATTATTGCATGTGTTTAATTATTTTCAGAAATAAAGAGCTTCGATGTTGATGTCTGGGGTTTCAACCGAACCACATGCATGACCATGACCATGACTATGCATGCAAACATATGTGGTTGGTGGGGAACACTGACTTCAATTTGCTGTTGTTGACTAGGCATATATATATATACACGTATATCAGTAGTATTTGGGACAATACATTTTATAATTTATAATAATGAATTAGTTATCATTCATATTTTTAGTAATATGAAATTATATTTAATAATATAAAATTATAATTTTTTTTAATAATTAAATACAGATTAAATTTTAATACAAATATTGGTTCGAAGACTTTCTATATATATATGCTGATGATGTGGTCCTAATTTCATAATTTCGTACACCATTATACCATATTATTGCGCTAAACATTTTAGAACAGACAAATGGAATCATATATATCTGTTTAAACAATTATATGTAAGTTCTTTAATTTTACAATGTGAACTGAGTCTCTTGAATTAAATATTCATGCATCTTATTGAAGTGATTCATGTAAGCGTGCAAGATGGCAAGATGCTCAACCCAAAAATAAAAGATAAGAGCCATACAACATTGACATGTGAATCACAAGCTGAATAATTAAGCCTTTGGTGGTTCCAAGGATACATCATTTTTCTTCTTTTCTCTCCTTTTTGGCCAGCTTTTTTCTCTCTCTCTCTCTCTTTTTTTTGTTTTTGGTATGTTTTGGGCTGGCAATACGTTATTAAGCCTCATCCACGCCGATTTACCCAGCAAACGCTTGAAATATATCTCACCAAAATTAATTAAATTGGATTGGTTTAGTAATTAATTCACTAATTCGATTAAACAGGAAGAGTTCGAATCATGTCTTGTCCATGCAGCAACCCATTGATTAACAACAAATCTTTAAATAGAGCTTCAATTCGCAACAGATTAATTTTTGACCTGTCAAACTAAAAGATACCGTAAAAAATAAAAAAAATCTCAATAGAAGTGAATTTGAATTTTTTTTCTTGTCTTTGTTTTGGTAGAATTTTTTGGAAATAGATCTTCTCCAGTTTTTTTAACACTTGAAAGAATAAAGTGTGATCTCTCACTTTTAATTTTATAAGTGGGACCAAAAATAAAAAGGAGAGAAAGAACAATAAAAAATGAGATTAAACATTGAACATCATCCAATTTTTATTTTCACTGGAGAGAATCTACTCCCATTGAGTTGAGAATTGGTATGTATTAGTGGGCTGATTGTTGTCAAATTTTACCTAAATTTTAGGTAAAAATAAGAAATCAACGAGACCACTTATCCTTATTATGATATTAGGCATCACTTGTTTTCATGGACGGGAAGAATTAACGACATATATCTTGGCCGGAAAAGGAAGAGTGGACTGATATACCTTTCTGCCTTTGTTCGTTACACGACAAAAGGTGGCGCTCTAAAAGCAATTGCAGAGATGAACCATTGGAGAATCCGGAAAAAGGTAATTACAGTCGGAGAAGCTAAGTATAGAAGACAGCCTCAGCTGAGGGAAGGACAGGTGCGGATGGACCTCACAAGTCAGTATGGGGGTGGACCAGAGGTTTCCCATCATGGAAAAGGCGTTGAAGCTGGGCTGGTCATTGAGGAACAGCCAGTGTGAGACCATAAGGTTACCACAAAGGGATGTGGAAATCTGAAAAGAATTGAAGTGCCGGTGGTTAAAGCAAATTTGGATTGGTTAGCGAGGAGTTTAGTGGGACAAACCTTGCACTCTGTGGACCTGAGATCAGTGAAGAACGTGGTGTGTAAGAATATACCTCACATTGTGGACGTTAAGGAGATCGGGGTGTCCAAAGTACTGATAATCTTTGATACTGTTCAGCATGCTGAGGGAGCGTTTACTTTCAAAATGGATACTCTATTAAAATTCTTCCATAGGGTCCGGCATTGGGAAGAGTCGGAACGATGTAACACTCGAAGAACGTGGCTGGAGTGCTACGGAATCCCTTTACATGCATGGTCGCCGGTAACGTTTAAAAAATTAGGAGGACAGTGGGGAGACGTCATTCAGTGCGATGTAATGACAGAGGAGGGAGCATCATTTACAGCAGGTAGGATTCAAGTTGAGATGGAGGTGTTTGATGAAATTCGAGAATGGGTGCAAATTGCTGTTGGGACTACTGAGTATAGGGTGTTTGTGAAGGAGGTAGGCCTCCAAATAAGTGCAGCGGACAGTGAAGAGATGAGCCGCACTGACTGTGCTGAGAAGATAGTTTCCGCCGGTGCTGGCACGGTCCTGGCAAAGGGGGCGGGGAGTTGGGATCCGGCAGCGGGACTGGTTGCCGGTAGTCTGATGGTGGCTGTGCATGGGGAGGACAGAATAGTAATTAATGATATCTTTTTGAATGATGTTAACGTTGATTATTTGAATTTCAAAAAGGATATGCATGTACCAGATTTAGTTAGTGGTACCAAGGACGATAGGGTAGAGGATTCTCAGGGATTTGATGTGGTTAATGAGGGAGAATCGAAAAAAACAGTCACGCAGATATGTGGCATTGGGGTGGAGGGGTTCATGTCACGTGTGATAGACCATATGATAGACCATATGGTAAGGTTTATGTGGGCCAACCGGTATGTTACAAGGTTGGGAGGTGTGAGGGGTTAATGTTGGGCTTGCCTTCAATTGGCCCAATATCAAATCAAGGTGGAGGTGGGCTGCAGAAGGAAGGGGGCCTAGTGAGTGGGGTAGATGTGGGGCTGGTCCAAGGCTGTTTAATGGCTGCAAAGAATCATGGACTTCTCTCCATGGGTGGCACGGGCGGGTCGGGTGGACGAAGGACCCGGATGACTCCACAGGATCTGAGTGCAGTGGCGCCTTTGGAAGGTATGAGCGGCGGACTAGGGTTCCTCGAGGAGGCTACTGCTGCGGCGGGAGGGCTAGTGGATGCGACCGAGGAATTGGAGGTGGATTCGAAGGAAGTAGACCCGATCGTGCACGGAGAGGTTGAGCGCGAGTGTGGAAAGGTCGCGCCGGGGAGACGAACGCCGGAGAGGCAGTTCCCAGGCAGGGCCAGGTGGCGCAGGAAGCGAGAGAGGCAGACAGAATACACTCCGCTATCTCCCAAATGGGCATGGGAAGGCAAACTGCGAAGGGAGGCATAGCGGTAGCAAACGGCCCAGCAGAGGGGGACGTTCCGGCGATGGATGGCGGTGATGCTCCCCTGGGGGCAGAAGCAGGGTCTGATCTGGAAAGAGGATGTCATTCAGTGGGCGTGGAGTCCAAGGGGACGCAGGAAGAGCAGATCCAGGAAAATCAAGCAACTTGGGCACTGGCTGTGGAATCGAGGGCTGTTTTGTACGATGAGGAAGAAGATATTATGGGGATTTTGCAAGGACAGAATGAGAAAATAGCGGCGAAGAGAAGACTGGCGAAGCATAAGGAAAAGGCGAGAAGGAGTCGGCCAAAAAATAAAAATAAGGTGAGTAAAAACTTGTTTAAATGATTGTGAGTTATTAGAACATTAGGGGATTGAGGGGGGGGACGGAAAATTGAGTATGGTGAAATCCCTGAAGCATAAATATAACTTGAACATGTTAGGATTGCTTGAAACCAAAAAAGGAGTGCTTACTAAATATGATGTGGTAAGACTTTGGGGAAGTAGTACTGCTAGTTGGGAGTTTGTGGAATCTGTAGGGACGGCAGGGGGTATGTTATTGATTTGGGATGATGGAATGTTCCAACTACATCACAGCTATAAAGGTGAGCGGTGGCTGTGCGTTGAAGGAGTATTAACAAGGACCAACTTCCGGTGTGCTTTTTTTTTGGTGTACGGGGCACATGAGAGGGAGGCGAAGAGGGGGGTGTGGGAAGAACTGAGCTTCATTGCGGGGTTATGTCAGGTTCCGTTCTGCTTTATCGGGGATTTTAATGAAATATTATAGGTTGAGGACTGCAAAGGAGTTACTAGCTTACCAGCATCATCGGAAGAGTTTAAGGGCTGGGTGAATGACATGCAGTTGATAAATTTGCCTCTTACTGATAGAAAGTATACATGGTTTAGGGGTCGGTCCTGTAGTCGGATTGATAGGGTTCTGGTAAATATTGAATGGATTGAGAAATTTCCAGATATTCAGCTAAAGGGTGGTCCAAGGGGGTTGTCCGATCACTGCCCATTGATATTGGAAGGCACAAGACTCGGAGGGGGCCCTAGACCGTTTAGAAGTCTGGATTCCTAGTTTACGCATGAGGGATTTCTGAGGATGGTGAAGAATGAATGGAGGAGCCTCGGAGAAGCGCAGTTCACGTGCAAATTAAGGGCTTTAACAGTGGTACTGCGGTAATGGCACAAGGATAATTTCCGGAACATGGATAAGAGACTCATGAGGTTTGAGGAGGAGATCACCGGGCTTGACAATTTAGTTAGTGATGGGATTTATGATGGTACAACGGAGGCTAGAAGAAAGGCACTAGTAAGCTTTTGTGCAAAATGGTACATGTTCCGAGGGTTACCTGAAATTGTAGGTCGATCTCGGTCGAGATCTTTTGTACTGGTCGGAGATGACGTATCCGGCTGAGGGTAGTGGCCGGAGCTATCGTGTCTGACTTGCGGGACTGGCTGCACTGCTGATCCTTCGTCACTGGAGGGTGGGGGGTACCTGCAAGAGACTCCGATGCTTAAGTTAGCATGGGTATTAAGCAGGTTTTTAGTAGAATCAGAGTATGAGTTATACCTGGGTGCTCCAGTGTATTTATAGTAGTGTGGGATGACTTTCTTAGATAGATAAGTTAGTTATTTTATCTTATCTTATCTTTTGGCGAGGTCAGCTTATCTTCAATGGAACCGCCCTTATCTCTATAGGCTTGGGCTGCCTTTGGATCTGGGTCGTATTCCTTGAGTTGGGCCCTTTTTTGGGCTTTCCTGTCGATTTGGCCGACCTCTTTTAGGAAGAGGTCGGATAGTCTGACCTGAAGAGGTCGGTCGCTTTGTCGCCAATCATCCCGGGTCGGATAGCTCGACCCAGGGTATGAACAGTGCCCCTGCTTGAGTTCGGTCTTCTTTTTCGAGGTCGAGTCCTTTGACTTCGGTCCTTCTCTAGTGAAGCTGAACTCAAGCATTTAGTCGATTCCTTTCTTTGTAGAACCTTTTTGAATGTGGAACGTTTTCCTCTAAAAGCGCGCGCTTTTATATAAGCGCTTTGTCCTTGGGAACATGCGAGGGTTTTTAATACTTTCATTAATTGGTATTGATTGCCCCATTTCCCTTGGCTTTATTTTGAATTTTGCAATTTAGAAACGGTTTCTCTTCTTCGTAACCTCCCTTATTTTTCTTTTTTTCTGTTTTTCGCCTAGAGTTCATAGTTTCTCTTTGCGACGCCTGCTTGCTACTGCTTTCCGTGGAAGAGGGGTGATTCTGGATTTCATCTTCCGTTTCCTACTTTTGGCTAGTTTTTCCGTTTGAGGGGTGGCTCTTTCGCCTGCCGCTTCTGCTCTTCAGCTTTCTTTTGAGGTTTTCTCATATTTCTCCAGGTTTGATTTTTCTTCCTTTCTCTTTTCTGTATCATTTTTTCATGTCTGATTTTGAGAAGGTTTTGATTTTGCTTGGAGAAAGTTTGGATCTTTCTGCTTTTGCTGTGCCTGATTGCTGTTGTAATGTGTGTTCTGGGAGTTTCTTTGCCTTTTTGCATGAACCTTTTCGCCTTTTATGTTGTTTGATGCTTTTAGGGCTTTTATCGCCGTTTCTGTTTGTGCTTTTGATGACGGTTTTGCTTGATTCTGAAAAAAGGTTGTGCCTTTGACGATTTTCGCTTGGCATGTTTGATGTTGGCGATGCTTTTTGCTGATAGACTGTAAAAAGATAGTGGCTTTGATGGCTTTTTGTGTTTTGACTTTCTTTTTCAAAATGTTTGTTATTTAAAATCTTCTTTTCTTGTTTGAGAGATGCCGGGACGTAAGCCGTAGATTTTTCCTGAAACCTTGCTTTGTTACTGCCTCCAAAGGATGCCCCAGGACTTTGGCTTGAGTCTTGGGGTTTTCCTTTTCTGTTTTGTTCTTCTGTATCATATTAGTCGAGTTGTTATGCCCCTCGTCCAAGATGTTTCTTAGTAATCCAATCTTCTTTTCTTATTGTAGGATTAGTTGGCCTCATGTCTTCTCGCAATAACATTGTAGAGATATCTTCTAAAGTTTTCGAGGGGATGTCTGATTGGCTGGACTCCCTTGTCTTAATGTGTGTCTCTGTGGTGGATGCTGATTTTTGTGTAGAGCTGAGGAAACGTCATAGGATTTGTGGTAGTAGTGCCCGGGAGAGGGATTATGAGCTTGTAGCGCCCGACTCTGATAAGAGGGTTTGTTTTCCTACTTCGGTCGGGGGGGAGCGTCCTTTTTTCTATGCCTATGAATATTTCTTCAGTCAGTTGGACATTACTTTTCCATTTACTGCTTTCGAGACCGACTTGTTGTGGTCGTGTAATATTGCCCCATCCCAGTTTCATTCAAATTCCTGGGGTTTTATCAAGATCTTTCAGCTGCTTTGCCAAGAGTTAGGCGTAACACCTTCTCAAACTCTTTTCCTTTATCTTTTTGTTTCTGCCAAGCCTGGTGCCTCTTCCAAAAAGAAAGCTTCCTGGGTTTCTTTCAGGTCTGCCCAGGGTCATAAATTTTTTGCCATGTACGATGAGTCTTTTAAGGGCTTTAAGAATTATTTCTTTAGAGTCCGTGCTGTTGAGGGGGTCCGCCCCTTTTTTCTTGATGAGAATGACGAGCCTGCTTTCCCTCTAGAGTGGCAGAAGGATGTGAGAGTGTCTCGTTATACATGGGAGATGCTTGACGAGGTTGAGCGGGCTTTTGTTATTGTTCTTGAAGATTTATGGGGGGAACCACCCCATCTTGATACAAAAAGGTTTTTGAATGACCCGTCCCTGGTTCGAACTGTTTTGGGTACTATCTGACTTATTTCTGTACTTGTTTCTTAGTTTGCTTCCTCTTTTTATGATTGTGACCTTTTACAGTGGTTGGTTCTGTATTTTCAGAGATGTCGAAAAACAATGATTCCATGAAGGCCTTCAAAAAGGCCAAGAAGGTTGCTGCTGCTCAAAATATCTCGGCCAAGGCGACGGGAGATGGATCTTCTCAAGTTCAGGTGAAGCCGCCCGTGCCGAGTTCTCCTGGGCCGAGGAAGGTGATTCCCACTCCTCGGGTTCGCCTGGCCGACCCTCCACAGTCTTCCACTGCTACTTCTGGTGCTCCTCCCAACAAGAAGCAAAAAACAATCGAGCCTTTCAACCTTGATGCCCCTGATTTTGACGCGGTCGAGTTCGTAGATCAGCAGATCGGTCCCTACGGTGTCCTCCCTATGGATGATGTATCACTCCTTCATCATTTGGATTTTATAACTCGGAGTAGTGTGAAAATGGCACATATGGGAGCTGCCCTGTACCGAACTGCTCAAAATCTTTCCCTCCATGCCACCAAAGCTTTTATGGAGGAGGCAAAACAGGAGTTCGATCGGATGAAGGGCTTGAAGGAGGAGCTTGAGGTGAAGGTGGCCAAACTGGAGAAGGATCTGAAGAATGAGAAGGCGAGTTCTCTTGCTCTGGCGGCTTCTGTGCGATTGGCCGAGGACACGGCATTGAGGCATAAATACAGCTACGTCACATTCTATCGGGAGGGAATGCGTTTGAAGGAGGAGTTGGAAAATGCCCGAGCTGATTACTCCGAGCTCCAGGATCATCTAGTTGGCAGTGTGAATGCTGCTTACGAGAACCTGAAGGAGCAGGTTCGAATTATTGCTCCTGAGGCCGACCTTACTCTTTTTAGCCTGGACAATGTTGTGAGGGATGGTAAGATTGTCCCTGATGACCAGGATGATGACGATGTCGAACCTCCCCCTGTGCCTTCTGCCAAAATGTCAACTTGTACAGTTCCTTTAGTTGAGGTCGGTCATTCCGTTTCTAATCCGGATTGTCAGATCTTGAATCGGGATGATGGTACCGTGGATGCTGTGCCTCTTCAGACTCGCCCTTCTTTTCCCCGTACTGATGCTACCGAGAAGGCTCCCGATCTTAGCTGATTTTTCTTGGATGTTTGTGCAGATAGCTCGGCTTGTGGGATTTTAAACTCTTTATTTTGTAGTTTGAATATTTTGCTGACTGTTGATACTCCTTCTAGTTGCTTGTTTAGCAACTTTTTATTTTGAAAAAACAACAAGTAACTTTCAAGCTTTTGGGCCTGACCCTGAAGCTTGTTATAATATTGTATTTTATATCATGCTTGTTTGTACTTGTCTTGGCACCTTTCTGGGTTTTGAGAATGCTGGAGCCTTGCTACTCGGCCTCTTTGGATTGCTTTGTACTTATTGCTTGTAGCTTGGATCCTTTGAGGTTGTGGATGTGTGGATCCAACTGTCATTTTGATTTTCTCAATCTTACTTGTATTTATTTTTAGCAATCCATAACCGATTTCTTTATGTTGGTCCTCTTTCCAGTTATTTTTGTAGTCCTCTTTTTTGGACCTTTGTCAGGTCTCTTTCAGGGACTACCTTTATAACTTGTTTGTGGGAGACCAACTTCTTTACGTCATCCTTTTCCAAGTAATTTTTGTAATCCTCTTTCTTGGACCTTGGTTAGGTCTCTTTCAGGGATTACTTTTATAACTTATTTTTTGTAGGAGACCGACTTCGTCATGTCGATCTCTGCTAAGTTATTTCGTAATCCTCTTTCTTGGACCTTTGTCAGGCCTCTTTCAGGGATTACTTTTATAACTTGTTTTTTGTAGGAGACCGACTTCGTCATGTCGATCTCTTCTAAGTTATTTTGTAATCCTCTTTCTTGGACCTTTGTCAGGTCTCTTTCTGGGATTACTTTTATAACTTGTTTTTCATAGGTGTCGATCTCTTCTAAGTTATTTTGTAATCCTCTTTCTTGGACCCTTGTCAGGCGTCTTTCAGGGATTACTTTTATAACTTGTTTTTCGTAGGAGACCGACTTCGTCATGTTGATCTCTTCTAAGTTATAGCAATTCCTCTTTTATAGGGTTGGCCAGACCTCTTTCCAGGGATTTGCTGATAACTTGGGTTGACTTGGTCTGACTTTTTTAATGTCGACCAGTCTTTAAGTTATTTTTTAGCAATCCATTAAGACCTCGTCAGGTCCTTTCTCCGGATCACTTTCGATAACTTCTTGCATTATTCTGTATTCATCTTTGCCGATTTGTAGAAAGTGGATTAAATCCTCGTTTAGTCGACCTTTAGATGAATTTGGTTTTCATCTCTCTTGGTCTTTATCGTGATTGGACAGTGAATTTGTTTTTCACTTTTTGCCAATCTGTTGCTTTATAATCGGACGATGAATGTTTCAGATTAACGCGTCTTAAAAACTTGTAGAATCATCTAATATACTTTATTTAAAAGACAATGAAAATATGTACATATGGGTTTTTATCCTTTTGAATTGGATAATTTCTGGATCTCAACATGGTGCCTGGTGCGCAGAAATTGTGATTACACTTTAATTATGTAAAATTCATTGCTCTTTCTTTCCCTGGTAATGGCGCCAAAAACATGATGCCAATACCATGGTTCACAACTTCGCACAACTAACCAGCAAGTGCACTGGGTCGTCCAAGTAATACCTTATGTGAGTAAGGGTCGAATCCCACAGAGATTGTTGGTATGAAGCAAGCTATGGTCACCTTGTAAATCTCAGTCAGGCGGATATAAAATAGTAATGGGGTTTTCGAAAATAATTAATAAAATAAGGATAGAAGTACTTATGTAAATCATTGGTGAGAATTTCAGATAAGCGAATAGAGATGCTTTCGTTCCTCTGAACCTCTGCTTTCCTGCTATCTTCATCCAATCAGTCTTACTCCTTTCCATGGCTGGCTTTATGTGATACATCACCACTGTCAATGGCTACTTTCGGTCTTCTCTCGGGAAAATGATCCAAATGCCCTGTCACGGCACGGCTAATCGTCTGGAGGCATCACCCTTGTCAATGGTTTCATCCTATCCTCTCAGTGAAAATGGTCAACGCACCCTGTCACGGCACGGCTATTCATCTGTTGGTTCTCGATCATGCTGGAATAGGATTTACTATCCTTTTGTGTCTGTCACTACGCCCGGCAATCGCGAGTTTGAAGCTCGTCACAGTCATTCAATCATTGAATCCTACTCGGAATACCACAGACAAGGTTTAGACCTTCCGGATTCTCTTGAATGCCACCATCATTCTAGCTTATACCACGAAGATTCCGATTAAGAGATCTAAGAGATACTCATTCAATCTAATGTAGAACGGGAGTGGTTGTCAGGCACGCGTTCATAGGGAATGATGATGATTGTCACGTTCATCACATTCAGGTTGAAGTGCGAATGAATATCTTAGAAGCGAAATAAGAAGAATTGAATAGAAAACAGTAGTACTTTGCATTAATCTTTGAGGAACAGCAGAGCTCCACACCTTAATCTATGGAGCGTAGAAACTCTACCGTTGAAAATACATAAGTGAATAGAGTTCATTGATCTCGGCCCCAGAGGGGAACCGGAGTAACCAAGACTGTGAATACAATGATAAAAAGTTCTATTTATAATAAACTAGTCACTAGGGTTTACAGAAGTAAGTAATTGATGCATAAATCCACTTCCGGGGCCCACTTGGTGTGTGCTTGGGCTGAGCTTTAACTTCCCACGTGCAGAGGCCATTTGTGGAGTTGAACGCCAGATTTTGATCCATTTCTGGCGTTCAACTCTGGTTTTTGATCCCTTTCTGGCGCTGAACTCCAGAATTAGGCAGAGAGCTGGCGTTGAACGCCAGTTTGCGTCGTCTAAACTTGGGCAAAGTATGGAATATTATACATTTCTGGAAAGCTCTGGATGTCTACTTTCCAACGCAATTGGAAGCGAGCCATTTCGAGTTCTGTAGCTCTAGAAAATTTACTTTGAGTGCAGGGAGGTCAGAATCCAACAGCATCATCAGTCCTTCTTCAACCTCTGAATCTGATTTTTGCTCAAGTCCCTCAATTTCAGCCAGAAAATACCTGAAATCACAGAAAAACACACAAAATCATAGTAAAGTCTAGAAATGTGAATTTAACATAAAAACTAATGAAAACATCCCTAAAAGTGACTAGATCCTACTAAAAACATACTAAAAACAATGCCGAAAAGCGTATAAATTATCCGCTCATCACAACACCAAACTTAAATTGTTGCTTGTCCCCAAGCAACTGAAAATCAAATAGGATAAAAAGAAGAGAATATACTATAAATTCCAAACTATCAATGAAACATAGCTTCAATCAGATGAGCGGGACTTATAGCTTTTTGCCTCTTGAATAGTTTTGGCATCTCACTTTATCCATTGAAGTTCAGAATGATTGGCATCTATAGGAACTCAGAGTTTAGATAGTGTTATTGACTCTCCTAGTTCAGTATGATGATTCTTGAACACAACTATTTTATGAGTCTTGGCCGTGGCCCTAAGCACTTTGTTTTCCAGTATTACCACCGGATACATAAATGCCACAGACACATAATTGGGTGAACCTTCTCAGATTGTGACTCAGCTTTGCTAAAGTCCCCAATTAGAGGTGTCCAGGGTTCTTAAGCACACTCTTCTTTTGCTTTGGACCTTGACTTTAACCGCTTAGTCTCAAGTTTTCACTTGACACCTTCACGCCACAAGCACATGGTTAGGGACAGCTTGGTTTAGCCGCTTAGACCAGGATTTTATTCCTTTAGGTCCTCCTATCCACTGATGCTCAAAGCCTTGGGATCCTTTTTATTTACCCTTGCCTTTTGGTTTTAAGGGTTATTGGCTTTTTGCTCTTGCCTCTTGGTTTTAAGAGCTTTTGGCTTTTTCTGCTTGCCTTTTCTTTTTCTTTCTATATTTTTTTTCGCCTATATATATATTTTGCAAGCTTTGTTCTTTGCTGCTTTTTCTTGCTTCAAGAATCATTTTTATGATTTTTCAGATTATCAAATAACATGTCTCCTAGTCATTATTCTTTCAAGAGCCAACATATTTAACATTCTTAAACAACAACTTCAAAAGACATATGCACTGTTCAAGCATTCATTCAGAAAACAAGAAGCATTGTCACCACATCAATATAATTAAACTAAGTTCAAGGATAAATTCGAAACTCATGTACTTCTTGTTCTTTTGAATGAAAGCATTTTTCATTTAAGAGAGGTGATGGATTCATAGGACATTCATAACTTTAAGACATAGTTACTAACTACTAATGATCATGTAATGAAGACACAAACATAGATAAGCACATAACATAGAAAACGAAAAGCAGAGGAAATAAGAACAAGGAATGAATCCACCTTAGTGATGGTGGCGTTTCCTTCTTGAGGAACCAATGATGTCCTTGAGCTCTTCTATGTCTCTTCCTTGTCTTTGTTGCTCCTCCCTCATTGCTTTTTGATCTTCTCTTATTTCATGAAGGATGATGGAGTGCTCTTGATGTTCCACCCTTAGTTGCTTCCAATAATTGTGTGGAAGAAAATGTATCCCCTGAGGTATCTCAGGATCTCTTGATTTGCAATCAAATGTTCTACCACTGAGCTATAGACCCTTGATGGAAGCTTTTGTCTTCCCTTTCCTCTTTCTAGAGGTTTCTCTGGCCTTAGGTGCCATCAATGGTTATGGAAAAATCAAAAAAGCTATGCTTTTACCACACCAAACTTAGAATGTTGCTCGCCCTCGAGCAAAAGAAGAAGGAATAGAAGAAGAAGAAGAAGATATGGAGGAGATGGAGGGAGGTGTGTATTCGGCCATATGGGTGGGATTGGGTGGGAAAGAGATGTTGAATTTTGAAGGTAAGTGGGTGTATGGATGTGAGTGGTAAAGGGTTAATAGGGAAGAGTGTTTATTGGGAATAGAGGATGATTGAGAAGAGAGAAGAGAGTGAGTAGAGGTAGGTGGGGATCCTGTGGGGTCCACAGATCTTGAGGTGTCAAGGCATTTACATCCCTGCACCAATTTAGGCATGCAAAATGCCCTTGCACACAACTCTGGGCGTTCAGCGCCAGGTTGGTGCCCATTTTGGGCGTTCAACGCCCATTTGTTGCCATTTCTGGCGTTGAACACCAGAACCATGCTTGTTCTGGGCGTTCAGCGCCAGGATGCTGCCCTTTTTGGGCATTCAGCGCCAGAACCATGCTCTGTTCTGGCGTTGAACGCCAGACAGGTGCTTCCTCCAGGGTGTGATTTTTCTTCTGCTGTTTTTGATTCCGTTTTTAATTTTTTTGTTTATTTTGTGACTCCACATGATCATGAACCTATAAAGACATATAACTAAGAAAAATATAGTTAGATAAATAAAAATTGGGTTGCCTCCCAACAAGCGCTTCTTTAATGTCAATAGCTTGAC